>NW_006432943.1:6192910-6220892 GCF_000325575.1 Pteropus alecto
AACCTCGTTTTATCTTTCCGTTTTTTTCTGTGTTCCAGTCAAGCAGTTCCAAATTGGCAATAGTGGTATACAGCACAAGCTCGAAGAGTGAGAACACTCATAAATCATGCTGAAAATTTCTTAACTTGTTTCCAGAACAAAAAGCTCAGATATTGCATTGTCCGGTTAAGAACCAGATACCAGGCCAGTTTGGAATCACATGCCCTTCTCATGTGTCATTAGCTCCTCATATCCTATCACCATTTGGGCATTCTAAGAACTTAACAGTACCAGCCCAAAACCAGTGAAACAGACCAAGTGACTTATCACAGTCCTTCTTTACACTTATTTCTGGACACGAATGCTTTGAAATCTTAGATCATTTCTTGGAGGCACACTTGCAGGGTTATTTTAACACCATGTTTCCTTATGTGGCCATAGGAATTGAATTTGTGAATTTCTGGGGAAAAAGTCCTTTCATTATAAAACATACATTGCTTTCCTAACCAAAATTAAGATAGATTTTGCCCTCTGGGAGTTTGGTCGTCATCTTAACTGCATATTATAAAAGCTTACCTAGAGAACACAGTCCCTAGCAAGGTGAGCAATTTTCACGAGATATAGTTTAATAGAGTGTGAAATCACAAAGGCTTAAATTTTAGTCCTGGATATCCTCTGGCATGTCCGTTTTCATTTATAAAAGAGATAAATGCAACTTCATTGTGTAATGAGGTAGTGTAAGAAAAAAAATGCCTTGTAATTCATAAGATGTGTACATGTTATTGCTAACATTTTTACTTTCAGAGATTTTCATCCCCAAACTGGTACAGAATAAGTCATTTTCTTTTTTCTCCCTTGCTGTCCAGAAAACAAAATGTTTTGGCAATGAGGAATGTGTGCATATGTGTGAATATTTAAAGGATGAAGTATGAAGAAGGGAGTGAATTTCTGTAAATGTAGCAAATCAACTATATATTCCTTTAAAAAGAAAAGAAGTGTAATAAAAGTTGTTTATCTCTTGCTCTCTATGACCAAAGCATTCATATGTAATAAGATTATTCATGTAATTAAACTGTACTTGTTCTCCTGTTTGCATGGTTTTGAGTAAAAGATTTTTTTAAAAAATGACCAAAGTTTTCAAATACTCAAAAATTTTAGTAAACTATGGTAGTACATTAGGGCAAGCATCTGGTTGATTTTTCCATCACCAGAGCCCTAAGCAAAGTATTAAGTCCCTACTTTTATTACTGAAAGCAGGTACAAAAGTTAAAATTTTACTATTAAATGATAGATGTTATAAAGAATTTTGAAGAATTATGAAGTCCCTCATATAATATGGGAGGCTTCTAGGAAAAAAAAAATTTTATTTGCTCCTTTGGCATCCAAGAAAGACATTTTTATGTCTGGAACAATGTGCCCTACTTAGTCAGATTCCTGGTGGATGAGAGGTATGACTTTTCTTTTGTAAAGTGGCAGAAAAATTAGTGTTAAGGAATAGGGAAGGGAGAACCAACACTACTGATGTGCTTGGAGGCAGATCAGTATAGGAAAATGTACATATGGAAGTTGATACAGATTCCGCATCTCTTAAAATTACTCATGCCTGCGTATCCCTTGTACTCCTCAGTATGAAAAGCAATGATCTATGATGTATATTCCAACACTTCATGCATGCCCTTTATTTTTATTCTCTTATGATGGGGAGAGACGGGGTCTGGGGCGGGGGTGGGGGTAGATTAGTTTATATCCAATAAGCATTTAAGGCTGAAACGTCACAGTTTTTGTGTGCCTAATTAGTTTCTTTGTCTCAACTGCTTTAAGTTAGTGGGTAGTAGTATTGCTTAGTTAAACTCATACATTCAAGGTCATACCTAGGGTTATACTCCAAGATATTTGCTTTGGAAATACTTAAATAATCACATATACCCTGTTTTATAAGGATGGCAACGCTATCAAAACTAAAACATTCACAAGCTAACAGCACTATAAAATAACCTGAAATAGTGACTTGTCAGCTGATGACAGAAATTCAGAGTTAGAAAATTAGTTTAAGAGTGACTGTATAATAATAGAGGAAATTGTTAGTTGTTAGAAAGCCAAAGATTGTTTATGAAATTTGTTTTATGTCCTCTCATCCTTGTCCAAAAAAAAGTATGGGTAATTTTTTTTATTACTGATTGGAATTTTATTTGCACAATGAAAGGGAGTCGTTTCAGAATAATTTGTCACTCTGAGTAAAGAAGGCTGTATTTACAGTTTAAATTTTTGTATACTAGTACAATTCTAATTGGAAAACCTTTGGGTCAGTTTTACGAAAAAAATAGAAGCTCCTATCTTTGATGAGGAAAAATCATAATAGTGGCTTAGAATGTAAAGCTTTTAGAATCACCCTGTAATTTATGGCTTATCCCTGAGAATTCAAAGCTTTATAAATTATAAACCTTTTCCAGAACATGGTACATATCATCTTATGTCAGATAGAGCTAGACTAAGCCAAGAGCATAAATTAATTTTCACTTTTTCACCCTGAATTCTTCTTTCATCCCTGATATCCAGTATTATTGTTTTCCAGCTTAAGTTGCACACCCCTCACATAGACCAGAATTGCTTCAAAATAACCCATGCTCATATCACTTTTTCTATTTCTTTTCTCCTATGTCCCTACTTCTGATAGATGATTGATAGATAGATAGATAGATAGATAGATAGATAGATAGATAGATAGATAGATAGATGATAGATTGATAGATATCCTACATCATAGCTGATAATGAGTATTTTTTTTTAAATTCACACTAAATTATTAATGACTGGCTGGTTTGCTCCTCCAAAGAATACATTTAATTCAAATGAATATCTGATTAGTAGGATAAACCTGCTTCATTAATATCATTCTTATGTATTTTCTTGGAAGATCTAAATTGGGACTACATGGGATGTCCTTCCATTGTGGGCCATAGTTTTCAAAGGAAAGGAAAAATGTGTCTCCTATCTATGAGCAAATGAAGGGTAGGGTACTAAGTAACCACCAATGTTTGTCTTTGAAGCCCTGAAACTTTCTTTTCTGCATCTTTCCTCCAGTTCTTTCTTGTTCTTTCTCCTATATCTTCAACAATCTTAAAGTCCCAATTTTAACAGCCATAAAATAGGAATAACTGTAGGGTTGCTTTAAGGACTATAAAGTTGTTGCAAAAGATAAATAAATTTTGTGTAAATTACCCAGAACAATATCCAGAAAATATTAGATGCACAATAAATACTGGTTCCAGGTACTTCTCTTCTAATTGGGGAGTGAACATTTTAATAAGGCTAATAAATCCAATACAGGATTTTACATTTGAATATTTTATACAAAAAGGTTATGCAATGATCATAAGCTGTTTCTGTCTGTCCAGTCTATTCTCCACTCTCTTCTGATTTATCTCAGCAATAGCAGCTGCTCAAGTAAAAGCATGAATGAATGAATGAATGAATGAACAGAAAGGGTTTACAGATAAGAAATAACTGAGCCAATGGAAATGATACCAATCTCACTTTATATCAAATAATGGTAGAACCAAGTGTCTTTTACAATAAAAAAATAAATGTTATTTCAAAAAGAAATAACATTTCTTATTCCAGTGCAGTTTTATGCCAATAGTAAAGTACTACTTTTTCTACTCAGTTTTCATATCTAACAGCCAAATAATATCATCCTAATATTTCCTTGCATAAAAGTTTAAAATGAGAGGTATAAAAAACTACAGACACTTATCAAATCTCTGAAGATATGTTTCTCCAAATACAATAGCAAAAATTCATTTAAAGTAAGAAATTAATTATCAGTGAAATGATTATCAATGAAAACCACGACACTGCAAACCCTGTTTTTACACTGGAAATAAAACTAAAATAATATTTCAAGTATTTTAAAAATATCGCAGTAAAATGTGTTTTTTCTAGGTGTTTTTATACCTTTGAAACAAAAGGAAAAAAAGGCTCAAGGCCCACTTCATTCTTTGTTCAGAACAAAGTGTGTTTTGTCTACTAAAAAAATAAAGGAACAATAATCTCCAAGAAATCATCTTGACCAGCATTAATGACTAGTTTGGTAGTTAACAGCCCGAGGCACAGCCAGAGGCCATTAAGGCTCTTGAGGGGGAAAGAGGGTTGGGGGATTGTGGTTTACCAGCAATTAACTATAGATATGAATCAAAACTTCCTAAGAAAAGAGATAAAAGTTACTCTGGATGATTCTTTCTGTGTTTATCTTTTCATACACCCCTCCTCCCTCTTTTGTAATAAATAGGAAAAGAAGATGCTGCTATCAATTCACAAACCAGTTGGATTGGAAATAATTCATTTAATGAAATGGGGACACTCAGGGGACCAATTAATGCCTTTTCAAGCTTATACTATACAACTATAAGAACCACTTTAAATAAAAAAAAAAAGTAGTCTAACACATTAGTTGATTGTTGGTGAATTGAAACTCAATCATGAGATCATAAGGATTTTTTGGAGCTTTTTTTTCAGTTTTTAATCCTATCTCAATAAAGGTAAATACATAAGGATTATAAATAAACAAATCTGAAGTAATATAGATTGGGGGAACCTCAAGAGGGTCAGGAGATAATGAAGATTATACCTCAATATTGGGATTATGATGTTAGTTCTTTATTTCAATAAAAGTGGATAGAGATCTTTCATATCAGGGACAGGGCTTAGCTGTAAGGACAAAGTAATCTTCTGGGAATTATGCATACAGGCTTGACATCATTTTTATTGGATGGCTGATGAACTGGAAAACTCCAGGATAGCCAGGCTTTAATTTGTAATCTTAATTTTCATATAAATCGGTACATTTCAGGGGGAGGGAGTGGGGGTTGTGGGGGACTTTGATGCTTGCAAGCCTTGTGGTAATAAGACAGTGCGGCTGCAGTACTAACTCATCCAGTCTCTGATTCTGTCTTTTCTTCTATCCATCTGTCTTCCATCTTTACATCTATCATTTAAAGAAATTTACAGCCTGCAAATACCAGAGAAACTAATGTTAGTGCAATCTTCCCTCCACCTCTTGGAATGATCTATAGTAATCTACTTATCATAGATATGCATACTATAATGTACAATAATTTAGTTTTCAGCCAGGAAAATGACTGCAATTGTTTTGCAAACATGTATTGATAAGATTCTTTTCTTCTTTTTATCTTTTTTAAAGGCTCTAAGGCATGAGAGAAAACTAGTTTCCCTTCATAAAAATTATCTTGGTGTTTCCTATATATACTTTCATATCCATAAGATTACATAGGGACACAGTTATCAAACTAGAACACAGTAGTGATTTATTTGGTCATATAGAAACTTGGCCCATGTATTTCTAGTATAGAATGCATATGCCCTTTATATTGTAAAAGAAGTAAAGTGCTACTGAGTGGAATATTCTAGAAATATGTTAATAAAATAGAATTTTATGTCTAGTTATTCTAGGTTCTTACATCATAAGTAACATTGAATCATTATGCAAAACTATTCTAATAGAAGAATAGTTGAGTTGAACTGACCACAGAAAACAAATAATATACAAATGTGAAATTATTTGTTCAAAAATATATTTCTCACTTTCAAAAAATGCTTCTGCAGCTTTTCTTTTCAATTAAAAAATTTCCAATTGTCCTTTTGTTGTTTTTTTTTTTCAGATATTTTACCCCCTGGACCAAAAATAATATGCCTTGACATTGGCCATTTTCTATATGCCTCTTTTAGCAGAAATTGTAACCTTTTGTCTCTGTTTAGGTTAGAATAATACTACAAATATTAATCACTAATTGATTCATCCATCCATCTATTCCCTGTGTCAAGCACTATATACAGTAGTAAGTATACTTATAGGATATATAGTATTTTACCTTAAGGAGCTTATGACTTAGTGGGGACAGAGACTTGTAACAGAAAACCCCAAGAAGACTTCCAGGGCAAAGAGACATTGGAGCTGAAATTTAAAGGCAAGAAGAGGTTAGCTAAGCAAAGCTAATGATAGGGATAAAAATGGGATAGAACAACATTTGTAAAGGCAGAGCAAATGAAAGGGAATTTGGCACATGACGTGGAAATGGAATTAACAAGGGTTTACAAAACTGAATGAGACTAGTGAGGTATAACTTGGTAAATGGTAGAACCTCAAAGGAAGAGATATTGATACAATCTTCAGCTGAAGGTATGAATCTCTAATATAAATCCATCAACATTCACTTGAACAACTCCAATGACTGGAAACTCATTATAAAGGACAGCCAAATTTATTTCCAAAACTAATGTTTGGGAAATTCCTAAAATTTTCTAGTTTTATAGAATGAGAAAGTATGTAACATATAGCTATCTTTTCTAATTTTGTCTTCTTAAACCACACACAATATGATTAATCTCCCTTTCCTACTATCATTGAAATATTTGAAGACATTTATGAAGTCCTTCAAAGGTCATTTGCTTAAAACATTCCTTATTTATAACAATTTGCAAAAATTTTAGCATTCTTATTTCTCTATAGATAAGCTCCGGATTTGTTCGTTTTAAAGTGTGGCAGCTGGAGCTGAAAGTAATAGTCTGTTACCATGATCTGTAGAGAGCAGAGAGGGAATATCCCACAACCTTTTTCTCATCACTATATTTCTATTATTGTGCCTAACTTGAATTAGATGTTTTGGCACTTACATTGATAATTCATATAGAACTTTTATTTACCTAAAATGCTAAGTCCTTGTTATGTGTGCTGTCATTTAATTTAGCCACATCTCCGCTGTCCTCTATTACGATAGTTGGGTTTTTGAACCAAAACCCAGAACATTATCTGTATTCGTATTTAAATTCATTACTTTATCACTCCCCCATGTAACAAGTACCAAGATGTCTAACATATAACACAGTGTAAAATTTGTCAAATAAGAGGAATGCAATATTATATAGAAAGACATGCACGCCATGAGCCACAGGTCTGGAAGCAGGGAGACTTCCAGACAAGCATCCTATGGGATGATAGGAAATATAAAGGTTCCTGGGAAGTCATGCAACTGGAATCAGTATCTCTTGATAAAAAGCTGAAAAAATGTGTTACTAACTTAATGACTCAGATAGCAGATTTATAGGGATTTGGGTGGTGGGGAAAGACATAGTTTAATGCCTAGAAACTAAGCCAAGACAGTAATGCCCCTTGTAGCAGAAAGGAATAAGGCCTGCTTGTAGTCTCAGGAAGTGTTGATCTGTGTGGAAGCAGCCTCATTACCATCAAATCATTCTGACATGAAGGCAAGACTAAACAAAAAGTTAACACAAACTAACAACAAAAGTAACAAACAACATGAATTCTCTCCAGAAAAAATATACAAATATATAAAATATCACAATCTACCTTTATATCTCTAGATATCCTTATCCTTATGTCTATTACTTTATCTGTTTATGGTTATTATTTGTTATACTACATAATATATTTACTATATATTAATACTCTGTCCATGTTACAAAAAAATCAGCATATTTATATCACCTCTTACCACTTTCCCCTATGTCTCCAATTTTGTTGAATATTTAATTTTTATATTGTCAAAGTTTTTAACATTTACATTTCTAATTTTACCATAATTCTCACACTTATTTTAATATAGTTCCAGAGACAATGAATTCAATTCTCATGTCAATCCTCTTGCTGTAGTCTCTCCATTTACTAAAGAATGACCAAAGTTAAAAAAAAAAAACCAACAAAACTCAAAGACCAGAATTCCCTGAGTTTCTGTGTGTTCCAAATCGTTTCCTGTAAGTTCAATTGCAGTTTGTCTAGGTATAAAGATTCTTGAATTACTCTTTCTTCAAGGTCTTAATTGACATTAATTGTTCCACAGTTAGTTTTGAGTATTGATACAAAGAAGTCTAAGGCTATCTTGCATTTTTTCCTTTTCAAGTCTCTTGATCTTTTTATCTGGTTATAGACTCTCTCTATATATGAAACTTTACTAGGATGTGTTTTGGTGTCAATCATTGTGTTATTTTTTCCTCTTAGATATGGCATATGCATCCACCATCTGTAGATTTAAGTATTTTATTTTTGGCAAGTTATCTGGAGTTATATCTTTGAATATTTGTTTACATTATTTTGGTTATATTTGTCTATGACAATTATTTGCCTATTTTCTATATTATTTTTAAATGCTATATTAATTTCATTTTACATCTTTTCTAATTCCTACTCTTAATTGTGCCTGTATTTTCAGAAGAATCTATTTTCCTTTGAGCTGCTTCCAATCTGTCTTGTTTCAATAGTATTTAATTTTTTTTCCTTCTACTTCATTGCTGAGCTTTGCCAGTTTATCATTTTCTCAGTTATGAACTTTGCAGAAGAGAAATGGCACATTCAAACTTAAGAAAATGAATAAAGTGATTGTTTACAAAGGTGAAGACAGAATGTAGGGAATCTACAAAGGTTAGTGCAGTACCCTTTGGGCAACTGTTACTACCTATAGGTCTGAAGGGGCAAGGAGAAGGAGTGGTAACTGGAACCTAAAGAGAGCCACCTCAAAGGAGCTCCTTACTAGTCATGGGACTCAGCCAGCCTAGCATGACCCCAGAGTGAGAGTCAAGGGAATAAATACTTTGACCTACTCTCCCCTCTTCCTCTGTTCTTTTACTAGTACAATCATTTAGCTAAGCTCAACTAGAAACTACAAAAGGAAACCTTTTGTAGTCCAGAGGTCAGCTTCTTGGGGCACAGATCAGGGTGGAGGAGGGTAGTGCGTGTATCTAGAGGGGTATCTTTCATCAGCTCTTAAATCTCTACTGTGTCCTTTTCTTATTCAGTGATGATTGTCTCATTAAGGTTGTTTTACTAATTCTGGATGACATGGGGTTATAATTTTTATCTGCTCCATGGTACATTTTTCTTGGTCAATGTTCCTCACCTGTTATTTTTTTCTGTTTCTTCATCTCTTTGTTTTCCCTTGTAATAGCTTTGTTTAGAGCCTATGCTGGTTATCATCATCACTCACCTTTCAAATACGCATCCTCCCCATCTGTCATTTGAGGTTTCGGTTGGAGAGTGGATAAGGCTGTGTTGCAGGCTGCTCCCAGCAATTCTGCTGATGACAGAGTTGCCTGTGTGAATGAGTTATTTTAGCTTTTATATCTTTCCTGCTAAAAACTGCAGCACTGTTAACAATATAAAGGGTTGTCTTCCCCTGACCCCCACAACCAGAGTTTACTTTGGGCAACTATGGATCGTCCATGGGATTCCTACATTAACCTTGACTTCCAAGTATCCAGAGATGTTCTCTATTCCCATTATTACAAATAAAATATGTATTATTTTATATTTCAGTGTAGCATACTTAATTTGAGAGATTCGTGTTGAGCTTTTGCTGAGCTCTGTCACTATGCAAGTCTTCTCTTTACATGTCCATATGTCCCAGTCAGCCTTTATTGTTTTCAGCAGTTCCTTTTTGCCTGCTTTGCTATTATTGTTTTGATATCTTCCAGTTCTATCAGAGATCAAGTCTGCATTATCTCCCCCAACTGCCTGTTTTTTTTTTTTTTTGGCTTTTAGATAAAAGAAGGGAGAAATTCACAGACTTCACTCCATCATTTTCAAATCCAAAATCACATATAGCCCTTTAATCTTCCGACAATCACATGTGCAAAGGACACATAAGGCTCATATGCTACCATATAAAAGAAAAAAAATCCCTGGCCAAAGCTAAATGCATAACTCATAATACATAAGAATATTTTCCAAGTGCTGAGTATATCTAAATGACTCTGGTTTAAGACTTCCCCCCATGGTTTAGAGGTATTTTCATTTTTCAAAGATAAATCATCTGTTCCCAACCTGTTTTTGTATGTGTTCTGAAGTCTTCCTAGATGCACAGTCCTTTGAAATGTCAAAATACTAACTTCAGAGCAAAAATAGCTGCTCCCAATCATATCTTATCCTCTTATCCTCCAAAGCTCCCAATTTGCCAGTGAAGTAACACAAAAGTTGATATAGATAAATTCTGTGACCGTAATCCCAATTGGGAGGCATACTCATCTCTTAAACAGTTATGTCAACTTGGATTTATCTTCACAGAAGGCATATAAAGCATCGTTTACATAAATAACATGGGGCTTTGAGTTGGACAAATATCAGGGATGAGTAACTGCCCTGGACTAGACCTATTAAATCAATCACTGGGGCTCAGACAATCAGGAAAGCATTGACTACAGCCATACAGAACCTGATCATAACATAATCTTCCTCTGCTTCTTGATGAGGTAACAAAATATGCTGTGTTCATTGAACAGCTGCTTTCATAAGGACAGCAATAATGAAAAAAGCTCCCAGAACCTCTAGTACTTGCACTTGGAAACAAGATTTCCAGGGAGAAAATTAAAATGCCAACAAGATTTATACCTACCTATGTAGATGTCCTGCAATCTTAAACATGTTCCATTACTTTTAAAATGCAAGAAGGAGAAACAATGTTATTTTTAAAGTACTGTTATTGAAAAACAAAAGTAATAGGCATAGTTCTTGTTATGGGATGAATTATGTCCATCCAAAATTCATACATTGAATTTCTGACTCATAGTACCTCAGTATGTGACTCTATTTAAACACGGGGTCTTTAAAGAGATAATTGAGTTAAAAGGAGGTCATTAGAGTTGGCCCTAATCAACATGACTGAGCCCTAATCCTTATAAGAAGAGGAAATTAGGACACAGACACACACAGGGAAGACTTATGGGAATACACAGTGAGATGACAGCCAAGAAGAGAGACCTTAGAAGAAACCAACCCTGCCAACAGCTTGATCTCAGACCTCTAGCCTCCAGATTGTGAGAAAATAAATTTCTGTGGTTTAAACTACCCAGTCTGTTGCACTTTGTTATGGCAGCCCTAGCAAGCTACTACAGTTCTTCTCTTTTAAAGGTAAATAAGGAAATGAAGCTAGATAGAAAAGCCCAAAGTTAAGTCATCTCTACTTTGCTCAAAATTTCGACCCTTGATGTAAACATCCAGTTTTTCAGTGATTACATATTGAAATCAATATTCCCTTAATTGCCTAAACTTTGGCTGTGAATATTCTCCCACCATATTCTCCCATCACATCCTCTCTACTAAGAAGAATGAAACGACACATAACTAGTTGGAAAAGGGCTTGCCAGAGCTGCATAAAGAAAGCAAGAAAGCATAGAAACATCTGTTTTTACAAATGAGTTAACTCTGAAGAAGTAGACATATAAGTAGTATCTGTTAATTGATTTCAAAGTGGGTGTAAAGAAGAGAGATGTGTAAATTACTAGGGGGAAAATAGCTTTTCAAGGAATATAATGGTTCTGCCATTTCAGATTCCTTTAATAGTACCTACCAAATAAGAAAAAGAGGCCCGGTTTAAGATCTTCTTATTAAAGATGACTTCTTTTTCTTCTCCAAACATTCTATCCTTTTAAGTATCCTTATAATGAATAAGTAAGTGATAGGCTCACATCTCCTTACTTCTATGCTTGTATGAAAAGCCTCCTTATTCCACTGCTTCATATCAAATGAGAGCAGGAAGTGAAATAAAGCTTTTGGAAACCAGGCATCACTCACATGAAACAAATATGTGTTGGCATCCTATCCAGATGCACATTTTTGAAAGAAGACCTTGTTCACTTGACCTATGCTACTTTTCTGGAGCGTATAAACAATCTTCAAATGGTGTGAGAAACTGTAGGATCATCAAACTACTAAATCTAGACCTCGGAACACCCAAAATGAACTAATGACAATGTGACTGTAGCAGTGGTAATATTTTACTTTGGAAAATACATGTAATATGTACATTTTAAAAAGCAGTAAGGTTTGATAATAATGACTTAGTTTTCCAAGATTTCTTGGACAACTTTTATCCCAGATATTAAGTGCCACTTTATTTCACCACTTCATTTCATGCATGATGAGGGGTCTCTATCTGAAGATAAACTCCACCCGGGTAGTGCTGACCTATCTGGTCATGTGTCAAATGTAATCCAGAAAAGACAATGGTCTGTCCCAGCAGCACTCTTTACATGAAGAACAAAAGAACATCTTGAGAAAGAATTCATGCAATGAGGAGAGGCTACTGACAGAGAGATGAGAGACCTCTGCCCATCCGGTGAGTTTCTTAGTGCAGCATCTAGGGGTTGGGGTAGTGGAGAGGGGAAAAGTAGGCTCTTTAGTCCTAGATTCCTACTCAACTATGTCTTTTCCTTGCCACAGGAGGCCTGGAGCGCTCAATATTACACCCTTTTGTTGACAGAGCACTCTTAATTAGCACCCAAGCATGTATAGAACACTCATTATGTTTAGGTAAGGGGCTCAGAAGGGTTTCCCAAAGCAGTTTTACAATATGCCTGAAACCAGCCTCCTTGTTTTGGTGTTGCATCGAGTCCAAGTCTCTCAGACACATACATTCTGGGGTGTATAAACATATAAGAATTCTATAACCAGGATATTTTTGAGAATGAAATAGGACACTAAAAGTCATTTAAATCATATCAATTTTCAAAATATATATATTGACTTACAATTTGTTTTTTTATATTAGCTGTCCAAATAAAATATTTCTATTCAACAGCTCTTTTCAAAATGAAATTCTTGCTAAAAGTATAAAAATAACATATCTGTGTACATTTAAAAAAAATCAAAATGTCTTTATATTATCTGAACATTAAAAAATAAACATGATATACTGACATTTGCAACATGGATGGGCCTTGAGAACATTATGTTAAGTGAAATAAGTCAGAGAGAAATACAAACGCTGTATGATCTCACTTATGTGTGGAATCTAAAAGAATTGAACTCACAGAAACAGAGAACATATTGGTGGTTGCCAGAGGTGGGAGTTGAGGGGTGTTGAGGAAATGAGTGAAGATGATCAAAAAAAAGTAATTATTTTTGGTTCATATCCACATTCTTTATGTAGTTTCTTAGCTGCACCTGTCTCTAACACTGTGTCACAGGACAAATTTTTCTGAAGAACATATTTTTTCAATGTATTATTTTTAATTTTTTAATATAGTTGCTGGCATTTAAAAATGATTAATAAAATTAAAATTACACTCAATTGACTCTCCTTTGTAAACAATAATATTTTTAGTTGAGAAAACACAGTTACTGAGTGTCTTGATAAGCTCAGGAAATTTTGCTAAATAGAGGATATTCTCAGTTCAGTTGCACTGAAAAATGTAAACATTTTAGCCCGAATATTTTAACACCTAAAAGGCAAAAGAAGTGCAAAAACGGGGAAAAAATGACAGGTGAAGAACTCTTACTAAGAAAATGATGCCTTGTGTAGAAGAAAATTATGGCCAACTATGTCAATATGAGTTTTAAAAAATTAATAAATGATCATATCTTAAAAACGAAGGCATAATGTAGAGAAAAAAGAGCTCAGAGAATATCTTTCTTAGTCTAGGCCATCTAGATTCATTAGAGACATTCTAATTTTGATCCTTTAAAGTGAAAATGTCTGTTACCACACTCGTACTCCTTGAAGGCAACTTGGTCTTGATGCGAATCTTCCAACTTATCCCAGCAGCTTTTAAACCTACCAAAGAGTAATGAAAGAGGTACCATGCATTATTAAATCAAAAGAACATCAATTATATTCTCCCCCAAAACAACAAAGGGACCATTACTGACTTAATTTTAAAAGGTCATCTGAGTGGTTTTTTTTCTTAGACCAAAGTCTGTCTGCTATAAGAAGCCTTCCTGAACTCACCAGTAGAGACAGAATAGTTATCTCTGTTTAAATTGCTTTTAAATGGAAATCCTCTCCTTTTCCCTCTCCCCTTAAATTAAGTCCTATCTCACCTTCAAGTATGTTATCTTTAGCATCAACACAGTCAAGAAGAAATGAACAGAGAAAAGTGCAGAATTTGCAATGTGTTTTTGATTTTCTATGTCAACAGTAAAAACCTATAAATTTACCTCTTATGTTGTTTCTTTACCAATTAGGGATGATTTTGCATGCTTTAAAAAATATTTATGTTGAGAGATGCATATGAAAAAAGCTTTGAGAAAACATGAGTGAAAAGGGAAGAATGTGTACAAATAAAAAAGTCAAGATGGCAAATATATTACTTTGGGTATATTTCAATCATCTATTACAAAAAGACCCTCAAATTCAATGGCTCAAAAAAATATAATATTTTATTCCTTTCTTAGTGAAAGGTCCACGGGCGAGTATTTCCAGGCTGGTGGGGAAGCTTTTTCCCTGCAGATCTCTTGTTACTCTTCCATTTCCTGGGATGTTCTCTGCATTGGATAAGGTTAGATCTAATCTGAGTTTCATCTTATAAGAAGAGAGAGAGAGAGATGAAGTGGCAGGCAGGCAATTTTTTCTTTAAATCATATTACTTGGAAACTGCACATAACACTTTTATTACAGTCGATGCCAAAGATATGGCATATAAAATATATGGCATATGAAATATGTATATATATATACACATATGCACATGTATGCAATACAAATTATACACTAAATATACCATGAGCATGTATACATTATATACACACACCTTTATATAATCACAGATAATGCAATGATACAACTAAAACAAGACTGTTATAAAGCATTTGTGTGTTTTTATAGAAAATACACCTAAAATTTGTGTTAACATTAGTTAGCAGCTGCTTATCCCCTCTCACTTTGGTCTACCACCATTTTGTTTTGTAGATTTTTAGCATTTCCAACCCAAATTGAACAGGAATCAGTCAGTCATATCTTCTTTGTGTAATTATCTTGTTGCACAGCAGAGCTAATAGAACTCACAGAATAGAAATCAATATACTTAGGGAGGCTGATACAAGATTGGATATTTCAACACAATTTCAGGAGCCATGCCAGTTCAATTTTACATGGAATTCCTTTTATGTGATATCTTTCCTTACACAATCACATACTAGTTTTAAAATATACTAAATGAAATTGAAGAAAGTTACTACTTTGAACAAAAAAACTGATAACTTGTTAAGCATGCTGCTTAGATCATTTAAGAAAAATTAATAAAGTTATTAAAAGCAGACATCTGCAATATAATTTCAAGACATTCTATTCTACGGTGTCAATCTATATTAAAATACATGTTTCAAAGCAAAATTCCTCTGATGCCCTTTATAGCCCACATACACATTCATACTCTCAACATCTTCCATATGTTGTTTTGTAAAATTACATATGCAGTTCTACTAATACAAGGCCAAACAAACCAACTCTATGGATTGAGAGGAAATCTAGTTCAGCCAATCTTTAATTTTTCTCTAGTTCTGCTACAGAAGCATCTTAGCATTTGCCATTTTTCAAAGGAATTAGAGACTCTTTAAAGTGAGACTGCCTCCCATGCCAGAAAAAAATAATTTTAAGCCTTTTTTAGAATATAGTGATATGTGGAATAAAAATTAGCTACTGTTGAAAAGTATATCTTTGCTCTACAAATTTGTACCCAATTCAAGTATTTGCTGTGGGTTACAGTAGCATAGTCTCTAGAATATACTGCTTCCTGCTTTATACCTCAGATAGTTAGAGCCCTTATGCCTGCTAGGCCCAGGTTGAAGCACCGCTGCTTGACTGGTGCCCAGCCTTTATCACCACTCCGCAGGAATATTTTTAACTTACTTTATTGTTCTCTTAAAGACCTTGATCAGAGGAAGTAGAATTGGACTCTAGAAATCAGCCCCAAGTGAAATTGTTTTCTCTGGTTAATCTGCATTACAATTTACTTGAATTCTGGTAAATAGGAATTGATATATTAATCGAAATTAATTGATCAACGTATTTTTGTCATAGTCTAATGTGAAACCTGATGTAAGTGTAATGGAGGATACAAAGTAATATAAACAACCCTTAAAGAATTAATAAATTAATTGAAATGAGGAAAGGAGTAAAATTTTAACAGCATAATGGGGCATATGATAGTGTCTAATGATTAGTATAAATAACTGATATTTTGAGAACTCAGACACAGGAAAGATCACTGTGCACGAGACTATTCAAGGAACTCTACATAGTGAAAATGCAACCAAGATGGGCAGATTCCAACGAGGCAAAGAGGAAAGTGGAAAGAAATCTTAAAAAAAAAGCGGAGTGGAGGATATTCTGATAAAATTCTTCAGCCATCTTCTTTAAAACTCATTCGCAATAATAATGTGTGTTAACATGTATTGAGTGCTCTGTGTCACAAATGAATTTTACAGAGATTATTTCATTTGAACTCAAAACATACTTCTGAGTGTCAAGATAATTTTACTTTATTGATGAGGATTCTGATGCATAGATCAGTTTATTAATTCATTTAAGATGACAAAGCTAATAAATAACAGAGACAGGATGCAAATCCTGTCTGACTCTTGTATTGATATGCTTAACCACTGCAATATAATGGCATTCTTCTTACAATGTTTTTGGAATCCAACCCTTCCATTTCACTTCTACTGCCAGTGATTATTTCTAGGCCCTTATATCCCACATGAACTGCTATTACAACTTACTTAAAGTATGGCTTCCTTAATTTTAATATCTGCCTCTTCACTTCATCCTTCATAATGCCCACCCCATGCTCTGATCATTTACTCCCTGTTCAAAATCTTTAGGGACACCTACTGCTTTAAACACACACACACACACACACACACACACACACACACACTCACACACACACACGCACACACCTCTTTAATATTCTCATATAATGCCAATTTACCTTTCCATCTAATGAATATTAGATTCATTCATGTACTTGCTTGTCTTTCCACTATATTTCCAATTACTAGACAGAAGCAATGACTTCTCCTTTCTTCTATAATTTCTAGTAAAATTCCAAGCATATGGTGGACCTTGAACAAATATTTTGTTTGAATTTTGCTGAATCAGCATGTTGTAATCGCAGTAGACAGCCTGTGTTTACCGGAGCAGGTGGGATGTGAAAGAACAAGTGGCAAAAGTGACAAGGTAGGTAGGCTAGATTGTGGAGGAATCTTGAATACCAGTGTGAGCAGTATGGACTTTAACTTGCAATGTTCTTTGTGCTGAAACATGCTATGAAATATACAGCAAGGTATAAAACCAAATTTCACTGTATTGCTCCCTCTGTAATCATTGTTTTTTTCCACATATAAACCCAGGCAAGTATGTTGCATACCTTAGGAAAGTCATCTGCCTGCATCTTTAGGAGAAACAGTACTCAATGTCATTCCATGTCATGATCACATATTCTCCCAAATAGTTCTACTCTTTCAGTGTCTGCGAATACTTGCTCCTGTGGGCATCGGTGCCTCATTTAAGAAGGTACAACAGATTGCCATCAGTAGCATAACTGGACATATTAAAGTATGGCATTGCCATCAACTGAAAGTGCATGGGGAAACCAAGCTGAACCAAGCCACGGCTCGTTGGCCGTGGTAGCTGGTTCTGCAGCATTGACTTCAGATTTATTAGCATTTGTCACTTGCAGTCTCCACTGCTAATAAAATTATACCTGAGACATCGCCAAGTCACACTTCAAGAAGTTAGAGTCACTCTCTTCTGAGGAAGCAGGTTACTCTGAAATCCACAATCTGAGAGCTGGAGGATTCTACTGGTTAACGTCTGGCTAAGGTCACAATCCTAATATTGACAGAGGTGCTTCCTTTGAGATTCTTTACCCATAAAATGGGAAATAATATCTACTCAAGATACCTGACAGTTTTTATTTTGTTTTGGGATGAGGAAGAGTGTCAACCGACATAATGGATATCAAAAAAAGTTCAAGTACAAACCAAGACTCAACATCAGGAAGTGATTTTTTTATAACCAATCTCTAAAAAACCACTAGTCAGAATTGATTAAAAATTCAAACCATAGTTAGAACATCAGGGCCTTAATACTCTTTTACCATCCTTTTCAGTCTCTTTCTCGTGGATAAATTATTGAAGGTCTATGAAAAGATAGCTTGATGCAATCTGGAAACTTCCAAAAAACCCTTTATTCTGTTGTTATAAATTTTTTTTCATCTTTCAAAAATGTAGTGAGGCAACATCATATAGAGAATAGGGCTCGAGGCTGAGTTTAAGGCATCGTGAGCATTTGGTGTTGGCATTCAGGATGTCTCAACAATAAGAAAATGCCTCAGTTTTTTTATTTGTAAAATAAGGCAGATATTAAAATCATGGCAAGAGTCCCTTTCTATTATTGTTTAATATTTCCGTGGCACCAAATTTCTTAAAATAGCCCTCAAGAAAGAAAAATTCTGAATATTTGGAGACAGTTTTTCAACTATGCCCATGGATTTTCTTGTTTATTTCATAGTCAGTTCTTAATAAAAGTAAGATACAATCCTTGCTCTAAAGAGGTTTATAATCTAGTAAGAGGGAAAAGATAAAGGCATTTAATATAAAACAGAATGTGGTAAATTACTATTAAAATTTAGAAGAGCGAGGAAATAAAGTCAACTAAAATCAATGGATAACATGTTATCCATTAACACTAAAGTGTTAATATATGATCTGAGCCTTAAAGAATCAACAGCTTTAATCATAGATGGAGATTAGATGAGGCCGAAAATCTCAGGAGCACACAACAGGAAAGGATAAACATTCAATACTCTATGGATAGGGAGAAATGTCAAATTATAAGGCATTCTATGACAACACGGGTGCGTGTACAGGACTGTGGGAGATATGAATTAAGACAGGCTAGGCCTTTAATGCTAGACACAAGAGTTCAGAGGTAATGAGAATCCACCATAGATTTTTTTCAGTAAGAGAATAAAATGAACATTTCAAAACTACTTTTAACTGGTATCAACCGAAGACTGAATGGGAGAAAGTAATGAGGAGTTCTTACCCAGATAACATGGGATGAGATGTGGATCTGGCTGCAGAGATGAGAAGTGAAATAAAATAAACAGCGAGACACATAGCGTTCAAAAGTGTTCCGTTTTACAAATGTTTTCTAAGTGCCTACTAAATGCCAGGCATGGAGTAACATAGTGCTGGAATACAGGGATGAACAAGATGTCCTCTCTCTCAAGGAATGGAGTGCTTATTGGTTAAAAGGATGGCCTCCAAAACTGGCAGCCTGGCTTCACAGTGTATAAGGTGCACAGCCCTGAGCAAATTGCTTAATTTCTCTGTGCCTTAGCTTCCTCATCCGTAAAATGGGGATAGTTAGTAACTTTCCTCAGGGCATTATTGTGAAGATTGAGTGAATTAACATAAGGCACCCATCTAATAAAGTGTCCAATATATAGCTACTTCTATTTCCACAAAATGAATTAATTTCACAAGAAGGAATTTTGGTTACGTGAAAGAAAAAAAATTTTCAAATAGCAAAAAGAAAAAGAGGGGGGCAGTGATGGTTTTTTAAAGTGGCTTTTAAGAACCTGTCCATAAATATTAGCTCAGTTCAAGCTGGAATACAAGTAACCAGAGTTTTCATCTAATCCAATACTTTAAAGACATATTCTCTGTCAGAGGAAGAGAACTCTTGGAACAGAAGAACAAATTATGTGTTTTATATTAAATCAATAAGAAGAGTTCATGGTCACAATAATTCAATCTGTTCTGCATTACTTTATCAATGATAGAGGTAGGAAATATTATGAGAAGCATATTCTATCCTTGACTATTTAGTTTTCCTAAGCTGTCTTTTTTGATGGAACAAGAAAAATCTTTTATAACTGAAAATTATATGTACTATGCACAGAATATCTAGCATTTCAAACATTTCCTCTTTTGCTCCTTCCTTTACATTATCTAACCAGGCTGTCTCTTTCCCAATCTTTGAAAATTCTGAATTTATACGGGGAACCTGGAAAACTGGAATAATACAGGTTCCCAGTGATTAACATTGGGGATATTATGGTTTTAGACAATAAACTAACACCTGAGAATTAACACTAACTCTAATTCTCCTTCCTTAATGTTTCTGATACTAAACTCTGAAATACTGTTGTGAGTATTGTTATCAAAGCTGCTGCTTTGTGCCAGCATTTAGTTTAGATTTCATTGTCAAAGATTATCCATTCGACCTGAACATCCTTAGTCACCAATCTCTCCTAGAAGCCTGTAATCCTGAAACAGCTTTCCTAAGCAGGATGGAGTTAAATAAGATACTTGTTTTCTAGGACTTGGAACATTTGTCCTAATTTCACACCTTATGTTGCAGCTCAGTTAGTGCTTGAAAGGCAAACCATGCAGCCAGAAAGCAAGTTCCAACCTCACCTCTTTCTCATTACACCTTTTGAGCCCCTTCTACAGGAGAAGATGCACTGACATGCCTGTTTGCTTTACATTCTGCACTGCCTGGAGTGTGTAAAATCAGAAACCTGGAGACAAATGCTTGATTTATAGTCAAACCCTGTCTCAAGCCTTGTCTGCTATATTCTTTATAAGCCCCTTTATCATTTAAAAAATAATCCCCCCAAAAGCTTCAGAGATAGAAAGCAATTTGTTCATACAGCACATACTAAGCACCTACTATATGTGCACATCACTGAAATCGCTACAGTACGAGGGAAGGGCATGGGCTAATTATACGAAAAATAGTCAATATGAAGCTTTTTCTTTGAGGAATTCAGAATCTAGCTGCAATACAAAGAAGAGTACATGAAATGTGCATCCCTAGAAAACTATGGATCACAAATTTTTCACTTTAGCTTCATTTTTATTTTTCAGATACACAGAAATGTTTATATTTAAATTTAAAATCCTGTCATCGAGGATAAAAAGTAATGTGTGATTTCTTAATAAGAAACTGCATAAAAGGACCATAGAGAATGGTTTGAATGAAGCCAACAGACATAAACAAAAGAAAGGGATCATTCCTAGTAAACATTAGACATTTCAAAGGTTAAATGAAATTCATTTTAATAAACAATGGTTACTTGCTAGTTTGCATTTAGACATGCTTGTAAACATTCCCTTTTTTGACTTGCCAAAATTCAATTTGAGTATGTATATTCTCTACCCATATATAGCAATGTACATATAAACTTCAATCTTCCCCTAATCACCTCTTTGGATATAATCTGCCCTCCAAAAATATTGACCAATTATCTATGTCTAGTTTTCACAACAAAATTTTTCTTTATCCTAAATTTTTGTCCCCTGAGTGTAGGGTAATACCAAAGGTACACGGTAACGAGTCCAAAGGGCTCATGAGTCGCAGACTAAAACCTTAGAGCTTGGCACATGAGCTGTGCTTAAAATCTAGAAATGTAGAACCCATATCTGAAATTTTCATATTTAAAAAGGGAGTTTGTGGAGGAGAGAAAAAAATGTACCAGCTGCTAATTCAATTTCTCATTTGGTCTTTACCACATTCTCATTAGACTGAGTTTAAGGCATAATTTCTAGATGGACCAGAAACTGATTTTATGGATGTCAACATAGCTAGTAGAGTGGCTAAGAGCATGGACTGGTCGGATTTCCCAGGTTTGGGCTATGGTTCTACCACTCACCAATTTCTAAGCTTGAACAATTTCTTTCACTTCAGTGTCTTAGTTTCCTTATCTATATATATTGGAAATAATGGTATCAAGCTCATAAGGTGTGAGTATTAACTGAGTTGATATATATAAAGGATTTAGAATTGTGACTGTCACATTTTAAGCATCGCTAAGATTTTGCTATTACTATACTATTATTCCTTAAAATAATATCAGAAACCCGTACCATATCTTCCAACTTTTCATAACCACTTTAAGAGAGCAAAAAAAAAAAAAAAAAAAATCAGCACCATAGGAGAGAAGAGCAATTTTTAAGCACTAAAGTAATCATTTTTTTTCTATCCAATTTCTATGACCTAACCAGTCACCAATATTTCTCTTTATTTTACATTAAGTAATCACAATTTAGAAAGATGTCAACATAGGCAATACAAAACTAAGGAAACTTTTTTTCCCTCATATAGGTAACAGTTTATATGGAGTATTAATATTTTAATTCTTTATAAAATTATGCTTGCTTTTTTCCTTTCTTCCATCAACATAGCCAATAGATATAATTTCTTTTGCCTATTTCTAAAGATGGGAATCAGTAAATAACTAGAGAAATTTAACACTCTTCCTCTAAAATCTAAACATAAAATCTTTTTAATCAAAAACAACAGGTTAATCCTGGCTTTGGAATCAGAGAAATCATATTAAAATGCACACACTGTGATTCATTCAAAACCTGAATATAGCAATATATAATCCTATAAAGCCACAGAGATTTTAGATCAAGGCAAAAAAGGTAAATCAAACCTGAAATGAATGGATTAGCAGAAATGGGAGCATTACTGTAATATTTCTTTGTATTGAGTAATAGAGAAGCAGATTTTGTCAAATCTTGCTTTCTAATTCCCATCTGGAAAAGCCTTGCTCTGGAAATGAACAGGTTTGAAGGAATGCCTTTGACATCTGTAAAGTTAAAAAGCATCAACAATTGGAGTGGGCTTAATCCCTCATTCAACAGCAGGTACTTTATATACAATCATAAGAAGTGATGAAAGTCAGACACAGATGTACAAATTGTTAGATTTAATCAGATTTGTCTTCTACCCCTGGTTTAGTCTACTCTGTTTTAGCTTCTACTTAACCTGGGTTATCTGAAGTAGATGATCAGATATGTAAGGAATAAATCCGGGTCAAAAATCAGGTCTGAGGCGTCAAGTGGTAACTTATTTTAACTCCATGAACCACCAAATACAGTTTTTCTTTATTAATAGCTTTGACTGTATCATTGTGCACATAGCTCTTTATTAAACTGAGTCCATGAAATGGACCTAGTGTTTGCCCCTTTGAGATTCTGAAGCGAGAGGAAGAGACTGTGTGTCAAAGAGGAATAATAGCGGTAAAATGGCCAAAATAAGCAGAGGTGGTAGCCATGAGATTTAATGGCTAAAACACTGCCTATTTATGATGACTAAAATGTTCTTTGGAGGAGCATCTACATTTAGTTGCTCTGAAATCCATCCTGTGTTCACAGCTCCAGCTGTTAAGTGTTCATTTCTTTTCCCACGTGGTTGTAGGAAGATAGAGGGAGGAAGATTGTAATTACATGATAAAATGACAGTGTTGGTTTCATTAGAAATTGGTTATGAAAATTATGCATATCTATAAATTTATCCCAAGACTTCTTGGGATGTTTTTAATCCAGTTATTTACTTGAAGCTCCAGACTTCTGTCCTATGAAAAGTCTAAAGAACAACTTGTAAATATGCTGGAAATGTCTCATCAGCAGTACCAAGCATATTATTTCCTGCTACTCGATTCTTTAGATAGTTCTGTGTATGCTCTCGATAACTGATTACATTACAGCTAATACTACTACAAATGGTACTATTTTCTTTTGTTTCTTCACTTATATAGTTAATTTTTTTCAAACTTAGTAATGCATATGACTTTGCTTTTAATCTCTAACATAGCATATATGCATATTAGTTATCAGTATTATTATATTTTAGTAATGGTGGAAATAAACTAAAATTAAGGGTGCCACAATCAAATAATGATTTACATTCAGAAAACAATTTTAAATATCATGCAAGAAAGAGAAAATTTTTTCCTTCATCTCCTATCTTCCTTAAATCTTAGTCTCAGTATTAAAAATCTGCAAACTCCATATGCAGCATCCTCTCTCCCTCGTCTGACCTCCATCCCATCAACTATAAAACACACAAAACTTTAAAACGGAATTATTTCTTACCATATGGGAACTGAGAATAAGATCAAACCCAACCTAGACAAATGCCATGCAGCAAGTTGACAACTGTTCCTGGAGTCCTGGGCAATGCCTGCAAGAGTGCCTGCCAGGGCCTACTGTTTTCAAACGAGTTTCATTTCTCTAACAATTTAAATCTGCCAAGAGGAAACCGAGACAATCAAGCTTTGTGCCAAAAAGCCCCAAGCTTAAGCTAGAGATGTATCCTCTCTTTAGCCTGCTGATGAGAGAAGGAGCAAAGGGAGAGGAAAGGATAAAGATTCATAATGAGTAGGACAGAGACTCGGTATGCATTTGGAATGCCACAGCAGGACAATTTCTGGCCCTAATTATGTGACTTTGTTGAGCTCCATATCCAGAATGGAGAATACCCTCTTCCTTTCCCTTTACCAACTCCCATTACCTTTTGGGTTGAATATTGTCTGGAACATATCTTCTTCCCTGCTCACTATCCTAGCCCTCCCAGAACTGTCACAAGAGAGACACTATACCAGAGAAGCCACTTCCTTTCAGTCCAATTCCTGGTTTTCTGGTATTTTCCTTTTTTATATCACCTCAAATTTACTCACAAAAAGGTTAACAAGAAAGTCATATTCTCTTATGGACTCTAGTTTGTGAGATGAGGAGAGAAAACGAGAGGGCTAGTGGTAGTTTCCTGTACCAAAGAGTCATATGCGTTGAGAGAGGATGAGATCTTGCTCTGCCATCCTGGCACCAGCCTCCTTAGCACCTCATGTTTGAGAAATGAGACCTGCTGTTTCTTACTACAGGTCCAAGAGGTAAAAATCCATCGTTTACCCAAGCATACACTTTCAATCGCAATACCAAAATCACAATAAATTGAGGTAAAAGGTGGTTATGAATATACAAATAAGCTATAGTGTATACTATTTTAAGGTACAATATTTTCAGAATCACGTTTAAGATCTTTTCTGTTTTCCACAGTAGCTAAAATATGATCTTTTGAATCAGACTGTTCTGGATTCAAATTCCAGCTTCCTAGTAACCACCTGTGTGATCTCAGGCACTTTATAAATTGTCTAAGTTTCACCTTCCTCATTTTTAAAAGGAGCATAAAAAATCTTATTCCACTGGGTAACTGAGGATAAAATATGAGATATAATTGACGCAAAGCAACTGCTGAAAAGTTAGCACTGATACATGGTAAGCACTCAGCAAGTAATAGCTATTAGTTTTCAATTTGGGATAAAAACATGCTATTAAATGATCTCGCTTATTTTGGTCTTAAAATAATCACTGGAAATATTTTGTTTTTGAAATTCTTTCAAGAGATTTTCTCTCAATCGTCCTCAATTAATCCTGGAAAATCCATTACTTACTACATGACATCAGAATAAAGAAGAGTTTTATAATCACGATCAAACGTGAATTTGAAACAGACGCTGTGTTGCAAGTAAAATGAAATGACCTTTCTGGACAATTTGGCAATACCTGTCAAAGCAACCAGAACTCCATTTCTAGAGATGTGTCCAAAGGGCATGATCAAGATATAGTTCCAATGACGTTGGCTGCAACTTCTTAAAAACTGGATACCATCCATATGCCCAGCCACAGAGGACTACTTAAATACATTATGATATACCCAGTGGAGCATTATGTAGCCATTAAAAATACTGTAGAAAAATATTGAATGACCTAAAGAAATAATCACAAAATAAATGAAAAAGCACACTGAATCCCAATTACAGAATCCCATTAAAAATATATTTCCTAAAGGAAAAAATATTGGAAGGATACACACCAAAATATTAATATATTTACATCATCATAGAAGAATTATGGTTGATTTGATTTGGATGTTTTTGTTTTTTGCTTTTTTGAAATTCATTTCTTGTGAAACGTGTTGGTTAGTAATTTAAAAATAATGTAAATGAATTTACTTGAGCTTTAAATTTTACCATCTCACTGAACAATCAGAAGTAATAATATCTATATATCCAGCATAGGTCCACACAAATTTACTCACACATATTTATTCATATTTCCCCCAAAATGTCAGTATAATGACATACATTATGCTTGCATAAAGAGGCATACTTTTAGTGATAGATGAAAAATTCCTACTAATTTCTCATAGAAAAATTGTGTATTTCTTCAAATATTTATTTCAAACCCATTTTTAGCCCTATTTACCAAAGTTTCAAAATATCTTTTACTGCATCTTCTTTGTAAAGTTTTCAAATGACACTGACCTTGCATAATAATTTTTCCCTTACAACATATTAATTATTGTTCTGGCACCTCTAGCCTGCTCATGAAATCGATGAAGTGTGAAATGCTTCTGTACAGAGTAATATTTCATATTTGGTACTTTATGTATTAATTACTTTTCTGCTTTTGCTAAACCAGTCAGGAAAGAAATCCTACCTCATTTCGTAATGAACCGTCAATCAGGAAAAGAGGAAAACAGAAAAACAGAAACAAGTCACATTTGCTGACCTATAGAAAGCTGCTAAGAGAAGAGCTACTTCTACACCAGTACTCTTTTTATTGTCAGAGATCTTACGTAAGCCTGCTGCTTAGTGAGTGATGGTCCTCATAGCAGTGACTGGCTTTCTTGTGCTGAAAATAACAGCTGTGAAGTCTCAGAAGCAAGTAATCTAAAGTCGCACCCCATTGTTTTGAGCCTGAAATCCAAAATAAAATCCAAAATACAAAGTCTAACTGAATGTCAACAGAAGGTATAGAGAGTACAATTCAAAATTTTAGCAATTTGCCAAATTATAATCTACAAAGAGAAAAAATATGGAATATGGTAGTATATTAAACTTTTATTTAGTCACCATTTCAGTTGCTCAACAGTTAAAATATAAATCAGTTTGATAATCTGAAAGCAGCAGTTTTAATCCTGAATTCTAGAGGCTTGTGTGCTCTTTCTCTCTCTTTCTCTTTAATGCTAGTCATTCAGCCTGAACAAAAAAATTCAGATGTTACATTTCTTGATTCAAGAGCTGTGTTAAGCAGTTATGAAGCTGCTGTAATTTATAGCAGAGAATAAAGATAACCTAAGAGACCTCAACCCCAATTTGTTAAAACTTATTACACCTCATTGCCCACTAAATAGCCAAAAGAAGAAAAAAAATTTTTTTTAAATCTTATTTGAATAAGAAACTTTACTAGCATTAGCCTAATAAGAAATGATTGGCTTAAAATTGCCCTGGCTACATCAATAGATTCGGTTTAACACTATTTATGATGTTATGATTTCTTATTTCCTGAGTTATATAAAAGCCAAAGCAGTTACTGAAACAATACTAATGAGTCGATAGATGTTTTCAGATGTCTGTTTGACTCCTGAGTCTAGTTTAATGTCTCAATATGAAGTGTGTAGTTCTCTACTGAATATCCCAGCTGTTGAATTAATATGTTCAGAAAAAATATATATGAAATTCTTAAGTTATAGTGACTTTGATGCTGTAGATATAGCAATTGTATTGATTTCATTCACATATCACTTCATAAAGTGCCACGAACATGCTGAATAAAAGACGAAGAATGTATGATCATTAATAACTAGCCTCGTTAATGCCACTCCACAGCTCTGTGAAGAATGTACTACCTGGGTTTTGTACCAGCCATCTTCAGTCCATGTTTTTAATGAGAATCTTCTGTAGCAATATATATTCCCTTTTCCTAAATAGTCAAAATGTTACTATGTGAAAGAAAAGTAACAAATGGCTGGTTTATCCTAAATTAGTGTTCTTGGTCCAAAATAATTCTAACATTCTCAGAGATTAATCCATAATGGTAAATTTGATGAGGTGACTTATTTCCCCACAATTTTCTAAAACTTCTATTATGTATTAACAGATATGTAACATGTATATAGTCTTTGTAATACAAAACTCCTAAAGACATTGACATTTAAAATAGAAAAGAAAGTTCTAGAGAGTGATTTGGGTGAGTCGCAACATTTTTACACACATACTAATCAGTTGCAATATCAAGTGACTTTTGAGATTCTCAGATCTGATAACTTTCTAAAATATGAATCAGACTAAAAACGATATCCATAGCTAAAGAGGAGGGGAATATTTAAAGGTATTAAACACAAATCTATAGCATATATATACTTTATAACACCTATAAGAACTTTAAGAAGCATAAAATAAAGCAAATTCTCCTTCATCTTATCACCAACACTACTACCTTCATTCACTCAAGAGGTTGGTGTGTATGTGCTTTCTATTTTAGGATGCTTACCCATTTTACAGTTTATATATTGGTACAGCTAATTTAATTATGGAAAAATCATATATGTATATA
>NW_006432943.1:6220902-6265964 GCF_000325575.1 Pteropus alecto
GTTTAAAAGGAAATCATTTCTCGCCTTTTTTGATTTATAGAGTTAAATTGAGTTGACCTGAGAATTATTAAAGAAAATGAGCAACATATGTTCTGCTTGGAACACAGTATATTTTCAGATTAAAATCAGAAGACTTGAAGAGAAAGAGGCAAAGGTTAATGTCAGGAAGCAGAAATCACTTCTCATAAATCATTGGCTTACAAAAATAAAAGGCTTCCCCTTTTCTTTTGTTTAAGGTATAATTGTCCATCCCTGCTTATATAAATCCTTGTATATAATACAATGCTGAGAGAAAAAAAAAAATTGAATATTTGAATGCCCAAGGATGCATGCAGTATCATTCTATGAAAGCTTCCTACACTGAACTGTTTGTATTATTAACAAACTCTAAAATTTACTATAGTGACTAATTTGCTATAGTCACTGGACAGAAATCATGTAGCATGATTTACACTACTGCAAAATCTTTACTAACTTGGGCACCATAAATTTGATCATTTAATAATTTAGTGCTAAATCTCCTTTTAATGAAAGAAGAGTGATCATGATTATTATTAACACTATTTTTAGTTAGTTTTAAATTACACCATTATGATAAAACATTCTACTTAATTCAATATTTCAACTCAAAATTAATTTCCAAAGTCTTTAATTCTAGTCAGTCTGCATAATTACAAGGTATTATAATACTCTTGCAATTGAATCTCTAAAGTGCATTTAACAATAGAGAATGTTAAGTACATATCTTATTTAGTTATTACAGCTTAGAGTTGGTCTTCGTTTTTCAGAATTCCAACAGAAAACATTCTAATTAGGAAACTGAAAATCCCTTTCATTATTGAAGAAAAGATAAACAATGGGTAGAGTCATTGATATCGTATTCTGATAAAAGTATTTCATACTTTTAAAGTGTTATGAATTTTCTATTTTTTTTTTTAAAGAGAATATGCTTTTGAAAAACAATTAACATGTCTCAGACTGATCTCTTGTGACATCTTCCAATTTATAGCATCTGATGAATGGGAAAGTGAATTTTGACATTTTGTGGAGAATTTCACATGCTGACAGGTGTTACTGTAAAAGCAACTTGCAACTTAAGACCACCATCTACTGGCTCTGCCCAATGCTGCAAAAGCTATCCGTGTAACATCCGCCTGATTCTAAAAGCACCCTATGAGAAAATCTACACTCTTCCAAAGAATTTACTAAACTGGTCACCTGCTTCCTAACCAATACTTTAATGTTCAATCTGTGCATCTTTAAAGGCATTCACTATTTTTCAGGAAAATACAATAGCTAGAATTTGTTGCTAGATGCTGTTATACATGGTGATCAACTACAGACTTTTTTCACATAATAAACCTAATACTCTTGAATCAGACTTGATAGATAGACAAGGATATCAAAATTTATGTCCTGTCACAGGGGAAGATCCTCTACGATAACCAGAATTCTACTTAGGAACTAAATAGAAAGACACTTTGTTAACAAATCCCCTTTGTACTAATTTATATTGCCTTCCATTACTCAAGAACCCTGGTTTATTATTGACTTTGGTAGGATACTACTGCCAGGAAAGAGACGTGAAATTGTAACTTAGTGTCACAGTCTTCTCTGGAACTTTTTCAATTACTGATTAGTAATTTCCAGAGCTAGATAAAGTTGAGTTCAATTTCCTAAAAGCACTTACCTTAGCTCTGTTCTCTCTTGTTTTTTAATTCAGAGACAAAGCATTACGGTTATACGATCCAGGAAAAATGTAATTCCTTGATTTCCAAGTTCCTTAAATCATTTCATTCAAAGAATATGTTTGTTAAGGGCCGTTGGCTCTGTGGAAATTAATGCAGATGAAGTGGTAAGTAAAAAATACAATTCCAATTAATATAATTGAGGATTAAATATATATTTATATGCCCCCTGGTTCCACAAAGAAATATACCACTATAACCAATTTTCCAATACTGATATTAAAAATATTTTTTAGGAATTTACAAAATTATGTATCCCCCTCCCCAGCTTCCACCATTTGAAAGATATGTATAGCTATTAAGGCCACTTTTTATCACAGACAGATGAAGTGACTATCTAAAAGGCTGTTCTTAGCCCTCTGCTCATCTTTATATATCCTGTGAAATCTCCATACGTCCTTTTTATTTCTTTGTGACTTGTTCCATCATTTTCCCAGTTACCCAGACTGGGAAATCTTGCCTCAGCTTTTGCGATTAAAATAGAAACAATGAGGCAGAAACTCCCTCATCTTCCCAACACTAAATCCACCAGTTTACCTTGAACTCTAACTATAATTTCTGCCTTTCTGCCTGCTTTTATGAAAGACAGATCCTCTCCAATCCAAAGTTCAGTCTCCACTGCACCCTAAACACATCAGCTCCTGAATCCTAAAAAAAATTTCCTCCTGCAAACAGGACTCTCCTTATGCTGCATGAGCAATCTTCCGCTCTCCATTGGAGCATTCTCATTGGCACACAGTCTTTAGTTTTATGCATTAGAAAAAAAAATCTCTTTAACATTCTACTCTCTATAATCTTATTATATTACCACTTCACAGCAAAATTGCTTGAAAAAGTTGTCTGTTCTCTGCCTCTATTGCATCACCTCCCATTTTCTCCTCATCTCATTCCAGCAGACTTTCTGCCCTACCATCCACCGAGATTGCACATTAAGATCACCAATGATTTGCATGTTTTCACATTTAACAGTAATATTTCTGTTCTCATCTTTATAGACTTGTCAGCAGCATTGGATCATTCTGTCTTCCTGGAAAGCCGCTCTATTTTTGGCTCTAAGATACTTCACTCTGCTGGTTTTTCCTCTGTCCTTACTAGCCATTCTTTTTCTGACTATTCTCTGTGAGACCTCAATATTGAAAAGCCTCAAAGTTTGGAGCTGAGATTCCTTCTCTTCTTCATTTACACATTGTCAGTAGGTGATTTTATCCAGTTCCATTGCTTTAAAGAATATCCATATTTCCAGTGATTCTGAACTTTATTTCCCTAGCCTTAAACTCTACTCCAAATTGACTTTTAGATCCAATTGACCTCTCGATATTTCCACTTGAATTTCGAATATGCATTTCATTAACATGCCCCAAACAAAACTTTCAAGACCTGCAAAACCTGTCCTCCCCTTGTTTTTTTAACATGTCAATACACAGCACCACAACCTGCTTAGTTGCTCAAATAAATTTTTAGAAATCCTTTCCTTTCCTCTCCTTCCTACATCTAATGTATCTGTAAACGTTGTCAGTTCTTCCTCTGAAAAATCTCCGGAATAACTACAAACTGGACTTGCTATTATTGTCTCCTGACATGTCGGTTGGCTTCTGTTCTGGTTATACTACAATTCCTTTTTCATACATTAGCCAGAATGACTTCCTTTAAAACTAAACTTCCAAATTAAAACCCCCTAACCCTGGCATCCAGTGCCCTGTATAAAGCAGGCTGTTTACTTCTCTCTCTTCATCTTTTTCTGCTCTTTGCCCACTACACCCCAGACATACTTGCCATACTTGAGTTCTTCAGCATACTCAGCTCATTCTCTCCTTGGGACTTTTGTACTTGCCAGTCTCTCTGCTATGACACTTGTCCCTAGATCTTTAGGTGGTTGGTTCCTTCCCATCATTCAGGTCTTTGTGTATGTGCCAATTCCTCAGAGACCTTTCTGGAGTATTCAGTCTATGTGAACACATCCTAATCCCTCTCTATCACTTCACTTTTATTTATTGTAGCATTTATTGCTACCTGAAATTTTTTTGTTTATTTACTTGTTTTTGGTCAGTTCCCTCCCAGTAGGATGTGTACATGTGCACTCAATGACAATGAACTTGTCTGCCTTGTTCACCATGGTATTGCAGGAGACAGTGCATAACATTTGGTATATGCTCAATAAATATTTATAGGATTAATGGATAAATTACTAATTCATTAATTTTGCCCTTGATTAACCCCCACCCCCCGCCCTGCCACCAAATATTAGCCCACATCCAGTGAGGTCAAGTCCTGACGACTCTTATTGTATGCCATCTATTTATTTATCTACTCCTCCTCATTCCTACAGCTACCGCTGTAGCCCAGATCTTTATGACTTGGATTCTTTATTGCCTCCTTGGAACCCTTTCTTCACCCCATCAGCGTAGCCATAGTATGAAGGCAGAACAGTGTAGCACTTCAGTCATAAGCTCTTCAGTCAGACTGCCTAGGTTTCAATCCCAGCTCTACCACTTACTAGCTGTTTGCTCTTGGGTAACTTATTTGGCCAGTCTGTGACTCTATTTCTTCATCTGTAAAATAAATATAACTATGGTAGCCATCTCGCTGACTATTATGAAGAACTGGCGAATTACCCATGGTAATCCATGGGGAGCATTTGGGCTACAGCCTGTAAAGCACAGACGAGTGTTAGTTTCTTCCTTGCCTGTCCAGTTAATCTTTCTAAAACACTGCTCTTCCTATATCACTCCCTTACCTATCATATCCTCCACCTCTGGATAAAATCTTTCAAGGCCTCTCAATTCTCAAATAAGAATTTGATTTATCTTTCAAGACTTTCTTAATGCAGTCCCTACAACTTTTCTTTTATATTAATTAGCTTCCTTCATTCCCTCATATGAACATTTCCATTTAGTCCAGTCCATGCATGCATTTTATTTCAGCTAACATTTACTAAGCACATGTATTGGAGCTGGAATGGTGGCCAGATATACATGAAAATAAAAGACATCACCTTTTCCCTCAAAATCTTCAGAGTCTCTTAAAGTTGCTATATCAATTGGTGTTCTCTAGTTACTGACTCTGGAAACTTAATTGAAAAAAATAAATTACTGAAAGGATATGGAACATCTTACAGAAGCCAGGAAAAACCTGAAAAGAAAAGAAAAAACATTCAGAAAAGATAAGAACCAAAGCAGATCTTACGTTATAGGAACTAAAGGATAATATGTTCAGGGTCCTAATGCCAGGAAGAGTCAATGTCAACATTTCATCCTTGCACCACTCATCTGCTCAAGAGTGAAATCCCAGGGAAATAACATATAATTCAGCTGGCCTGGGCTGCATGCCCACCCTTAGCTAGGGGAAGGCATTGTATCCAGAGGAGGAAGAATAATTCTCCAAAACAAAATTGGAGTGTTCTTACAAGAAAAGACAAAAGTGCATTCCGGAAAAGAAAAAACTCTTGAAGTCCATTTAAAAAGTAATAGCTTATATTTATATAATTCTGTATAATTAAACAATTTTTACCTCCCATGACCTTATACATTTCTCACAATTTCACTTTGAAATAAAGAGTATGAGCCCAATGCTCAGAAATGCTAAAAAAGTGCCCAGTGTCTGGCAGTCAGTAATAGGTTAGTTAGAACTACTCAAAAATAAATTCTGCCCCACATCCAGGATTCCTTCATCCTTACCCTGGTTGCCCAATCTTTTCTCCCAGTTTTCTTTCCTTAACTTTCATTTCTCTTGATAAGAACTAGCCTCTTTTTAGATACAGTGCAAGCCTTACTGCCTCCTGGAGTCTTTAAAGATTTCAATCATCACTCCTTTCTAGGAACTTCTACAACAGTTACTTATACCTGACATTTGGCACTTAGCATCGCCTTTTTGCATTGCATTGTAATTTGTATATTTTTGTATAAATGTTCTAAATCCCCAAGAAAATGACTCAGTTGTAGCCTCTACTGTACCCTTAGAACTTCTCATAGTATATCCCAGGTTGAAAAAAGTCCATGAATGTTTGCTGGTACTGGTCGTCTGGGAGGAAATGGCCGTATCTCCCAAACATGTCTTTTGTGTCTGTTTTGTTCTTCAACTGGACTCTGATCTCCTACCCAACAGCACCAGGGATTTGGATTAGGCAGGAAGACCAGGGGTGTTTTTTATTATCTGAAAAATCCTGGGTTATTTCCTCTAAGACCTTGCCAGCTAACACCTTGGAAAGCAATGTGGTTCTGAGATAATCAGATATAAAACAGGTTTACAACATATTTCATATTTATTAACTCATTTGAGCATGTCACTTATCCAAGATACTCTTAGGCTCACAGAGAGGCTCAGAAGCTCTCGCCAGAACTGGGTTCTCAGAGCCAAGACTGGCCATCATAGCAAAGTGACGACCTAGAGTTGAACTACCCACAGCATTACTTTCTAATCTACTATATAATTAACTTCAGTTATTGTGTTTGTTTTTTATTGTCTGTCACTCGCACTAGAAGATACATTCCTCAAAGTCAAATATTTTTACCTTTGTTCCCTGACGTGCCCCAAGTCTCTATAACAGTGTCTGGCACATAGCAGGTGCTCAACACATACTTGTTGAGTGAATGGATGAGAAATACAAACAGGCATCCTAAGGTTCACTGGGCTCAGCAGCTACCAGGACAGTCTGTAGCATCAAATCCAATGGAGTAGATAGCAAAAAGGTGAAGCCGGGTGGGATTTTGTGAAATCTTGAAACTGAGAGGCAAAGAGCAGTTTATAGGGCCCCTCTGGCCTGTTCATGGGTAAGAAAGGATTAGGGACATTGAGCTACTGTCTTGGGACAATAGCAACTATTTCATGTGTACATAGAGAAGACATTATTACTGCTCTTCTTTTTAGATGAGGAAATAGAATTGGAGGAGTCGTACTCCCTTATATTATAGAGCAAGCAAACTGCAGGGCTAAATTGAGAACCCAGGATTTAGACAAAACTTAGTTTAGTTCAAAAACACTTGAGAGAGCTGGCTAGATTTGCATTATAACCCTGGCTTCACCACTCATTAACTATGTGACCTAAAGTAAGTTACATATTCACTCTAAACCTTAGTTTCTCAATTGTCAAATGAGAATAAAGGTAGTACATATCTCCTAGATTTTTGCGAGAAGTGAGAAAATTCTTGCAAAGCACTTAGTTTTGTGCCTAGCACACAGTAAGTAATCTACATACATTACTATAATAATCATTGGTTTTTTTAATCATGAAACAAATACTGAGGACCTACTATAAAGGATGTTAAGAATGCAAATATCAGTAAGATACTATTTTCAGCTTTCAAGTATCTCAGTCTGGACCTCGAACGGATAAATTAAAAATGAGATATGAATTGTAGGGAGAAGCCCAAGAAACAGCACAGGAAAAACATCACTATTATGCCCTGAGAGTCCGGAGGGCTTCCCGGCAGAGAACTCTGGAGAGACGTCGCATAGGATTACCCAGGAATTTTCAAGCAAAGAAATATGAACAAGGCATTGTCATCCAAGAGAACAATATAAACAAAGGCATATGTGCAGGGCAATTACAAGCAGTTTTGAGAACAAATTTCCAAGTCCACAAAGTGAGAGATGGAATTAAAGAAGTAGAAATTGGACATTCTATGACATAATTCAGGACCTTGTATGACATGTTAGGAAACTTGAACCTTCTTCTTTTAGCTAGGTGAATAGGATGTGTCTAAGAAATAATAAAGCATGAGCAGATGTTCATTGGCCAGATCACTAGCAACTGAGTGGAAGATGAATTGGAAGGAGACAAGAATAAGAACGGGGATTTCAATTGGAGGGTTACTGCAAGAGTCCCAGTGGGAGACAAGGGGTGAAAATAAAGCAGTGGAGAGTAGAGTGGAAGAAAAAAAATAAGAGTCTCTAGAACTGGTTAATTGGATGGGGTTTAAGTTGAGGTTGGTAGGGAAGATAATCACGGAGAGCCCAAGAAATAGAAACAAAAGAAAGGAATGCTTCTACTGGCCAAATTCTTTCTAGATAAGGTTGCAAATAAATCACTCCGGGTTACTGGGTGAGATAGTTCATTTTCAGCTGCTTTTGAGATGTTATATACCTGTCTTTTTCTTCATGGTGGTACAGATAATTTTTGAGGATTTAACCAGTCTCCACGGACTTTTACTGTTTTTTCTAGTCAACTTTTGCATTTAAATTTGTTCTTTTAAAATATGAAATATATTGTCAAGGTGATTAAGCATTGGTTTAAGGTTTTCCCCTCTGCATACAGTAAGGTTCTCAAATATAGTTAAAGTAATAAGCATTTTTGGTATTCAACAGAAGGCCAGAGTCACTGTAAATTCAGTACGTTGCTTACAGCATACCCTTTTAAGTCCTAATACACCTAGCTCTGAGGATCTTCTTATATTTAGTGAAACACTTTCAACTTTTCCTTTCCATTAGTTTGGAAACATATCACTTTTATAATCCTTGTCTATAGGAAACGAGAACCTTGCTCTGTTTTCATAATTCTGGATTTTGACGGCACACATATTTTAGAATAATTCATTATCTTCACATAAACATCAAGTCTAAGTTCAAAAGCAACAGAATATGTATAAAAATCAGTGTAACTTTACAAGGTCTATATCCTATTCTTATTCATTTTCCTAGTATGAATGTGACAGAAAGGCTAAGGTAATTTACATATTCATTGAATGAATCAGTGAGAATAGTTTTACTCTAAAACAAAGTCTCTGTCTGGTAGATTATCATTCCTAAAATGATACTTAACTCATGGGGGAAAAAGCCTCACCTTTCCCTTTTCTTATGACAAATTTCATTAAAATTCTTCATCATCTCTCCCTGTGACAAACATTTGTCTCCCTCAGAAGTCTCCATCATGAAACTATATACTGTGACAACTGTATTTAGGCACAGAACTTGGTCATTATTTTTTCCAAATGATGAGGCCTATAGATAGTACTATATTTCAACTTAGCAATGTAGCTGTACTGTATAACTTAATGAAGACCAGAAAGAATAAATCTATGGGAATCTCTGTGAGGAGAGAGTAAGTATTAGGCTATAATTACTTATCAGATCTAGCAACAAAATTCTTCTAAATAACTTTTAGGTACCCTGAATTTAGTTACTTACAGATTCATATTTCTTTTAAGCCATCAACAACTAGGGCTTACAGTAGAATCAAGGACCCACCATTGGTCCTAAATTTTGGAAAACTAGCATCCAGCTTTTTCCCTGTGAAGCAAAAGAGAAGAGAAATTAACTATGTTTCTATTGTGTACTTGCATATAGATTAGATACCTTTATAAATATCACACTAAACTGCAGTCCCTACAAGAGTAGCCATCTTGAATGTACTCCCCAAGGCTGTACTCAGAGCCTAGCAGTGCCTAACACACAGTAGATGTTCAATAACAACAACAGCTACGATTGCTTGGGTGCTTATTATTTGCTGTGCACTGTTCCAAGCACTTTTAATATATTAATTCATTTGATTCTCATAGCCATGCTATAAGAGTAGGTATTATATCCATTTTATTGGTGAGGAAGCTGAAGCCAATAGAGGTTAAGCAACTTCCCCAAAGTCACACAGGTAGCTGGGCTGGAATGCAAACTTAGGCAGTCTACCTTCTGCGGCCCATGCTTAATCACTATGTTAGACTTGAAACAGATCAACATCATTTCTTTTAGGAATTGGTAACTTTTTATATTGCGATATCTCTGTGATTGATGCAAATGTACCATTTTCATAGCCAGAGTGCCTGTCTACCATTGCCCAGGTAAAGCAGTAAGTTTCCCCTCTTGCTTCGTAAATCCTAGGTAAAGGCTCTTTCTCCTGCACTTCACCTCTTGTTCTTCACAGCTCAGTACTAATCATCAGCCCATAATGCAGTGTAGAATTGCCAACACCATCCCGATGATGTAGTTATTTCCAATTGGCACTTGGGAGCCGTGAGGATAGGAGGCATTACTCATAGCCAAGAGTACAGATGTTTCTAATTGCTTTCCATTACCAAGAATAACAGCTGTTTACATCTATCAGCAAATAATTCACAAGAGCTCCAGACTATTAAGATAACACACCCCACCTGGTCACCATCACAAGTTGTCAAGGCCAAGATAGAGGCTGCCAGAATCCCCATTCTGCATCTCTGTTCATCAACTGACAGCATGTGTCACCTTCAGATATCCTTATGCTACCCCACAAGCTCTGGCTTCTTGGTGGCCTGACACATCAAATGGACATATGGATTCTTCATGGCTTTGCAGTAAATGTTTTATGGTTATCTTGCAGCCAAGGGCAGCTGACGTGGAGGAGCAAGGGACTTGCAAATAGCCTGATGAAAGAAATTCTGCACTTTTTTTCAGAAAAGAGGAAGAAGTGTTTAGAGGAGTTTTGCAGCTGTGATGTACTTAACTTTCTTTAACGCACCAACAAATGCACTGGGTGATAGATTATGCAGTTCAATAGCATCCCAGGGACCTGGTCACATGTTTGGATATATCCCCAAAATGGACAGACAATGTTAACAGTTCAGTAAACTTTATGACAGAGTTTTATGACCCACATAAGAATACAAATATTGCAACACATCATAGATATTTGGAGTTAAAAAGACCAGTAGTACTTCCTTGCCAAAGCAACACTGATCCCTACTGCATATTTTTTTCCAGCCTCATTTAAAATGACTCGGGCAATTGGTCTCTATTTTTTTTTTCCTATAAAGATGATTCCAGAGTCTAATATAACTTTCTGTGTTCCAGATTCCTCTGAATTTATGTCTGAAATAGACTTTCCACATATTTAAACATATTTTTTAAATCCATGGATTTTTTAACCTATACAAATAATAGAGTATCATCTATTTAAAACTACCTATTAATCAAACTACGTAAATTTAAAAATTTTCTTATGGTTATGATAGCTTGTCTCCAAAGTGCCCACTTTTAATTTCTCCCTCCTTGTACTTGTGTGCCATTCTCCAATCAAAAGGCAAAATGTATGGAGTCCTTTGAGTCTGGGCTTGGCTATGATCGCTCTAACCAATAAAATATATCAAAAGTGATATTTTGCTAGTTCTGAGCCTAATTCTTAAGAGGACAAATAGTTTCTGTTTCCCTGACCTTGAAATTCTGGCTCTGAGGGAAGCCATGTACCATGTATGAACCCTTACTACCATGAGACTTCCATGCTGTAAGGAAGCGCCAGGTAGACACATGGAGGGATTCTACCGAGAAAAAGGGTTAACAGCCTGTGGCTCATGTGAGAGAATGAGCTATCTTGGACATTCCAGGATCCCAGCCATCTCAACCATCTCTAGCTGTTCAAGTCATCCTAGCTGAGGCTCTAAATATTATGGAGTGAAGATAGACTGTCCTTGAATTATTGGCCTACAGAATTGAGAACATAATAAAAAAAATTTTAATGTTATTCAGCAATTGGTAAATGGAACACAGCCTCCACTTCGCTTTCCATGAATCTCTATGTTATTTTTTAGCATTACTCCACAGCAATAATGACACAACCCATGAGAGAAAATTCTCCCTTTAAATTGTAATTCATACAGTAACTATCATTGTAGTTTCTAACTGAGAGAGAGAGAGAGAGAGAGAGAGAGAGAGCGCGTGCACGCACGCAGAAAAATAAATGCTCCAAATGCATTTTATTCCTTCTCTTTTTCTCTGGTCCATGTCTCACTCCCTTGTCAATGAGGGGGTTCGCTCTACCATTTTGCCCACAAAATATGTGATTATATATTTTAGGTTTCAGCTATTGCACAGGATATCAGTTCAAATTACTGTACTTAGTTTTTCTGATCTAAATATAAACCCAACGGTCTGGTTCGAATTAGAATAAAATTATCACTTCCTTCCAGGAAATTTGGTTATTTTAATAAAATTCTAACAAATTTTGGAAACTGTACAGATTCTCTTTTTACAACTTCAATTATAAATCTGTAGATGCTATTGAAAAATGTACTAGTTTTAGCCTTAAGAAGTGCTTGTACTATTTACAAAGATATTGCTCTTACAATACAGCCTCATTTACATAGCATATTATACGTGCATACATCAAATATATAATACATTTTAATTGAGAAATCGTTATAACATACATTAACAAATGTATGGCATTCTTTCAGTCACTTTACACCTACTTCATGGTTATGAAAAGAGCACTGCATTAGAACACAGATACTCTACATTCTAGCTCAACATTCCAGCCTCCTTACCACATCCTCTACCTAATTCTTAGCCGACCTACCTGACACTGAGTCCCCTTTCATTTCTAAGATTTATTATTTTAATATAGTCCTATTGTATTTTCTTACCTTACTTATTGCTTACACATTAACCAAATCGATTTATACAGACTAATTTCTATTTCACAACATTTTAGTAAGAAATTTAACATTTCAACATTACTTAAATAAAATTTATCTTATTTAAGTCTAATTTTGTATCAAAATTAGGAAACAGCTACTTCCCTCTTAATAAAAACTTTACAATGCCAAAATACCAATATTAACTCACTAAGTTGAAAGGAACTATTTCCCCTAATTGAATTCAATTATTGAGCAATGGCATAAGTTTTCCTAAACTATCAAGAAATCATACCAATTAATGTGCAAAAGGAAACAAACGATTATGTTCCTTTGTACAAAGAGAAAAATGTAGTGTCCTTAATTACTCCTCAATAGCTCAATTTAGAGGAATAAAAGCTTCTCTATGCAATTATTTGAGGCTACATTGAGTGATCTTCAAGTAAAGAGGTGCAAGATATAGGCATTTCAGTTTTTCTTTTGAAATTGCAAAATGGCCCCAATTGCTTGCACTCCAGCAAAACACAGAGCCTTCTCTTACCAACAGCCCACCCTTAAGAATACAACGAAGTATCCTCTTCTGAAGTATAACTCTAGGCAGGGTTATAAAGCAGGGAAAAGCAGCCTCCTTGATCTTCATCATTCACCTCATAACTTCCCCTCAGTCTTTCATTCACACTAAAATAATCTACAAAAGATCTAATGAAATCAGTTTTGATTTCTTACTTGGACTTCGTAAGTGTGGACTTTGTAAATAAATGATACTATATGTTATGCTTACTCTATAGATATGAGGACAGCCTTGAGTTTGTATCAGATATTTTTTTAACTTTTCATTTTGAATGATTATAGATTCATTAAAAGTTTCAAATACCAGTACAAAGGGTCCTTTGATGCTTTCATCAGATTCACCAATGCTCCATACTGAAATTTCCCTTCTGCATTTTCCATATTAAAACACCAGAAGATAAGTATATTCTTAATAAACATGACAGTTGCTTTCACATTTGTCTTCAAGGGCTGCAGGAAGACAGCTAATTATTAATTGGATTGCAAGTAGAATGATGCTAATATAGTGCTGGTGAACATACTTGTTTCCAGGCTGGCATGATATGGCATGCAAGTTGGCATGCCGTGTTATATGAACATATGGCAGGCAGAAGCTGCTGTTTCCTCCTAGGAAACAGCAATGGAAACGTCAACTCCCACAGTATTGAAGACACACCCCCCAAAACTCCTCAGTGCTGCTGAGGGCTGAGTGCACATGCCATTTCCCAGTCATGGGGAAATGAATTCTTCATGTGGTTTCATGTCAGCAACCATAGGAACTGGAAGTTTGTTTTCCCCAGAAAAGGAAGATACAGAACCAGAAGTTCTCCCTGAAGCTGTTGTGTCAGAGTGTGGTCTTAGGCTTCCTATTTGCATTTATGAGATTTCATCATAAAGAAACTTCTACCTGGGAAGACCTCAACTATTCAAATAGTCTAGCCCTTTGCCTCCAAGAGAGAAGGATCTGTAAGGACCTACCTCTTTGCAGTTGAAAAAACAGAAACATTCAGTGTCTAGATGAATACTTAAGGCTTTCTGTACTTCTGGAGTTCTACTGCTAAAGCAGTTAGTTCATCCTGCATTATTAGTCCCTCTCCAAATATAATAATCTTCACTCTCTGAAAATTTATCCAACTTTTACCTAAATTTCCATCACTGAAATTCATTTTCTTCATTCTGTTCTCATGGCAATAAAGCACATATAGTATGTAATAAACTTGCATCTTTTTGAAGACTATTATTAAATTTCTCTCAGCTTTCCCTTAGTCAAAATATATAAATGAAGTTGCTTCAGGAAGAAGATTCTGATACTGATCTATACTTTTGATCATTTATATCTATTCAAAGCATTCTTATTTGCTTAAATATATAAGCTTGATAGTAAGTGACTGAATTATCCCCATTCTAGAAATTCTACCACATAAAAATAATTTGACAAAACATGCTTTTTGTCTCTCGATGTCCTTTTAATTTAAAGAAACAGTTTTAATAATCATTTGGTGGAATATGTTATTCTTAAAGGCTTTACTAACAGAAGTCTAAATCCTACTTACAATCTTAATAAATGTACACTTTCCTTCCTCTTGGCCCCTGCTTTCTGCTCCCAAATGAAGTGGTGACTTAATAAAACTACCAGAGAATTGGAAGGGAGGAATCCTCTGTGGGCTGATTGCACCCAGAAAATGATAATTCCTTGCTTAAGTTAGAGGAAAGGTCTCCAAGTGTCTTCAACTGAAGAAAACATTTTTTAAAATTCCCTTTTCCCTGCATGAAAGAATTCTTGAGTGTTTGAGTGTTGAGAGTGTAAAACTGTCAGCTTCAATAAGAACTTGGCTTCTGGAGGAACCAGCATGCCAAACTGCAAGAGAGCACAGGACCTCAGGTGCCTGACCTAGCAAAGCCACCATGCTGAGGGGTGAAAACCTGAATAATCACACTGTGTCTGAGAAGCTTGGTTTCTTTTCTCTCTCTTTAGGCAATTCCGGGAATATGTGTTTTTTTATTGCTGTGGCTGTTGTCATTATCAGATGTTTTTATGTGATCTGGTGTTTTTCCAGGGGGGCAGAGTCCCCATCAGGATGAGTGCCAGGCAGAGCAGAATGCCATTACGTGGAGAACTGTGGCTGCTATAAGTGAGATGCCTCCATCAGAGGGGATTTTTCTCTGCAAGTGCCGATCATAATGGACTCCTTCACTAAATGACTTTGGATGAGCAAGGCTTTGGCAGAGACCCTGCAAGTCCCACACTCTGTTATTAAACTGAATGCCCATGTAATGGACACTCAGGAGAAGTGCGGATGTGAGGGCAGGTGGGTAGAAGAGAGTCATGTCTAAAAAGCATAGACAACAACACCGGAAAAGGGGAAATGTGAGCCCACAACCAAGTTTGCTCAACAGGCAAAAGGACAAAGCAGGGACCTAATTCAAATGAATAAAGATCAGTTTTACAAGGATTTCAATCATAATAATTCTGGGAAGGGGGATGAACAATTAACAAAGAAACACATATGGTGTTTTATTTGTGTGGGGGAAAAGCACCTTAGAGAAGAATAAAGCAGGGTTAGGAGAGAGAGAGGTACAGAGGGGATTAGTGTTATATTTCATATATTTCATAAGCCTAACCATAAAGTAATCCATGTAACTTCAGGAAGTAAGGTATACGCTGTTCATAAAGAGCTATTTCCTTTTTTTTTTTGAATTAACTTTCTTTTCTTTAATTTCTTTTTTTTTAATTTTCATTTCTCCTTCAAGGAGTAAGAGAGAAGGGGAGAAAAAGAAGATGCCCTCCCCATCATGTCATGGCCCTTACATCAAAGATTTTTCAAGTTAGTCACCTTGTGGGGGAAAAACAAAAACAAAAACATGATCAGGAAATGCCTCTCTGATAAGTCGAAATGAGCTGAGATCCGATGAGGTGAGGAAGTAAGCCCTGCTTATAACTGGAGGGTGCATTTCAGGCAGAAGAAACTAATGCAAAGGCCATGAGGTAAAGGTGTAATGGCTGGCAAGCAGGAAAGAGCCCATTATGCTCAAAGAACAGCAAGAAACCCTGTGGGTGAAAGGAAGTAAGCTAGAGGGAAAGTCTTACAGGGAGCAGGGGCCAGATCAGGTGGGGGCCGTGGTCTAGTATAATAGTTTGAAGTTTTTTCTCAGTGAGAAGGGTAGCAATAGAGACTTTTAGGCAGAGGACTGACTTGATCTGACTTAGATTTTAAATGAAATCACTCTATTATTGCATAGTGAACAGACTGCAAAGAAGCAAAAATGGATGCAGGAATACTAGTTTTAAGGTTATTAAGGAAATCCAGAAGAGAAATTATGGTAGGTTGAAACTAGGGTTGTAATGGTAAAAATGGGAAAAGATGATCAGACAAAATATAATTTGAAGATAAAGCCAAAAGAGTTTGCTGATGAAATGGACAGAGTTTAAGAAAAGGATTAGAGTGAAGATTCCAGAGATTTTAATCTGAGCAACTAGAAGAAAGGCATTACCATTTATTGGGATGTAGAAGATTGGGAGAGGAAAAAGTTTGGGAGAAAATTAAAAAGTCTATTTTAGATATCTTAAGTTGGAAATGCTACTTAGATATTTAAACAGATTAGTTGAATAGGCAATTAGATCAATGAACATGGAACATGAGATTCAGAGGGGCTCTATTAGTGGTATCTAGTAATGAGAAGGAAGTTGGGGCTGGAGTCTCATTGGACTAGAGATGGTTATCAAAACCATGGAACTGGATGAGATCCCCTGGGAAATGAGCATTAACTAGAAAAAATTCAAGGACTGAGTCAACCTAGCATTTAGAGAAAGGTGAGGATGGTCCATTAAAGGAGACTGAGAAGTGGCCAGTGAAACAAGAAAAACAGGAAGAGTGCTGCTCCAGCTAAACATAGAAAATGTTTCAAGGAGAAAGAGTAAATAACTGTGCCAAATGTTGATGATAGATTAAGAAAGAAAAGGACTAAGAATTAAATATTAGAATTAGCTATGTGAAGATTCTGGTGAGCTAGACAAAGTCAGGTATTTTGGGGTGTGGGTCTTATTGGAATGATGCAAAGACAATAGGAAGAAAGCCAGTGGGAGACAGTGACAATGGACAAGTCTTTCAATTAGTTTTGCTATTATAGGAGCAGAGAAATAGATCAGGAGCTGAAGGGGAGTGATAGGTTAAAAAAAAAATTAATATGGGAACTAGTACAGCTTCTTTGTATAGGAATTATACAGATTAAACAAAAACAAAAACAAAAAAAACTGATGTTCCGAGAGAGAGAACAACTGCGGAGGGAAGTCCTCAAGGGAATAGAATCAAATGCAGAGCTTCTCAAATTATCTGGTAATGAAAAACCAGGTTTTTTCTTCCAACTGTCAAAGACTAATGCTTTTGTAAAATACGGTATAAAAGAATTATCCCAATAACAAAATTATAAAACACAGTCACATTATATAAAAGACCATTTTTAAAAATTTAAGTATAGTTAGTATACAATATTATATTGATTATATTAGTTTCAGGTGTACAATATAGTGATTCAACATTTTTATACCTTACCATGTGATCACCCCACTAATTCTAGTAATCATTTGGTACTGTGCTAACTTATCACAATATCATTGACTATATTCTCCTTACTCTTTTCACCTATCTCTCCGCCCTTCCCTTCTAGTAACTATCCCTTTGGTTTCTGTTTCTATGAGTCTGTTTTTGTTTTGGTTGTTCATTTGTTTCTGTTTTCTGTTTTTGTTTTTGTTTTTAGAGTCCACATATAAATGAAACAATACAGTGTTTGTCTTTTATGCCTGACTTAAAAACAGATAACCAATTCTAGCAATTCTACTTCTGAGTATTTATCCAAAGAAAATGATAATACTAATTCAAAAATATATATACCCTCCTATGTTCACAATAGCCAAGATGTGGAAGCAACCTAGGTGTCCATCAATAGATGAATGAATAAAGAAAAAGTATTATATATATATACAACGGAATATTACTCAACCATAAAAAAAATGAAATCTTGCCATTTGTGACAACATAGATGGATCTAGAAGATATTATAATAAGTGAAATGAGTCAGGCAGAAACAATTTTTTAAAAAAATTATAAGATTCAACAGACATAAAACCAACTCTTCAAACTGTTATAAAAGTTTCTATACATTTATTCTCCATTTCTATACTTGTCTAATCACAAACTGGTAATGATAATCAGTCCACGCCCAGCAGCAGTCCATGGTTTGTACTTTAAATTAGGTTGATCCAACACACAAATATTGACTTAAATAAGAGAATGGACAGTACATCTAAAATTAAATGTTTGGAAGGCAGAGTATATGGGTTCAGATAGAGTTAGGACAGTAGAGTTCTGGGAGCATGCAGAGGTTGTCTTCCATTGGTTTCTAGTTCCTCCGTGAAGACAGAATGAGAGTGAAGATGGGGTATGGGATGTTGAAGGATTGAGGAGAGAGAAGATGATAAAGTAGTCTACAAGAATGAAAGTATAAATTGACTAAGGAAATCTAGGAGGATTGCCAAATAGTACTAAACACTCACTTGAAATTTGGGGTCATGAACTTCAAGTTAGTCCTGTTGGTATTGTTGCATATATTTTTTAAAACCACATACGCCTTTTTGGATGCAGCTGTGGAATAGGAAAAAGGTTATATTTAACCAGGGTCAGAGAGGGTATGATAGAAGGGGAGAAGGCAAGGGAAGAGAAAGTGCTTTTCTGGTAACATCTCCCAGATGAATTCATTCTCTTACAACCCTGCTTCCAGCACTCATTGTTAACCATCTTATTTGTTGTAACAATTCCCTGAATGATTTTTCTTTGCCAATGTATCCTGCATTTAGAACCACATTAATTTTTCTAAAACTTTACATTCATGATTTCATTCAGTTAGCCCAAGAACTTATAGTACTTCCTTTTTGCTCTAGATACAAATTCTATCTGCCATCTAAGACCTCCCAGAGCTCATACCTCCATCTTCTTGAGCACTCAGTGGGTCAATTCTTCAAGTCATTGTTCATTGATAATGTCTCTATTTCATATATGTGTATACACGAACACACGTGTACACACACAAACACAACCACCAAGATATGTATAGACCCCAGAGGAATGGCCTTCCTATTCTGCATGTTATCCATATTCTACACCTCGTTTAAGACTGTTGAATCATATTTTAATTTAATAAACATCTATCGAATAGCTACTATGCACCAGTCACTGTTCTACATAAAAAGCATAAAAATATTATGATTTTCTTTGCTCTCTTTGTGATCCATTTTTGTTTTTTCCTTTGTCTGAATTTTTAAAGTACTTATAGTTTATAACCTGAATATATATATTTTGACTATTTATATCTTAGGTATTCTTTAAGCTAATTTATTTATTTGTCTTATCACCCCTGTTACTCAAGGGTAGAAATACTCTTACAGTTCCTTTACATCCTTATCATGGGTAGATATAGAGTACTCATTTAATAAATACTTGGTGACTTCATAACCTTAGTAAGACCTGAGAATTGTGTGTCTTTGAAATAGTAGAGCTCACAGAATGTCTAATATTTATGCCATTTAGAAGATATTTACATTACCAGCAAGAGTGCAATCGGCTTCAATTAACAGAAACTCAACTAACTGACTTTTAAAAAGTTAGTTTTTTTCTTATTAAAGTCCATAATTAGGCATTAAGTATAACTGATTCAGTTACTCAAGGACACAGACTCCACCATCATTCTGTCCTTGGGCTTCTCACTTCATGGTAGCATGCCTCATTTAAAGAAAGGATGCAGAACTGAAGAGTATTTGCAAGAGACAGAGATTCCTCCTGTTTGTTGAATAGCAACATGTTTCTCACAAGTTTCCCAACTTCCTTCTACATTTTATTAGCCATTACTCAGTCACACTGCCACCCAAAGCTACAAGTGAGATTAGAAAAGTGACTATTTAGATTTCTTTAACATTCTTAGTAAGGGGTGGCGAAGGCAGAGGAAATTAATAATTGTGTTTAACCAAATATTTATTTGTTTACAACATCTGTCTAGCTCATTTCTTCCAAGAAAACTCATTCATTCTTTGCACAAGTCTCCAACTCTAAAACTATGCTACTATGCTACTTCCTGTATGTGGAACTCCTCCTCATGTTTAACGAATTTGTCCTTCCGTGATTTTCAGCAGGGGTTCTAGTTCTTCTTTGTATCCATGAATATAATTGGAAATTATATTGTGCTTCTGGTCACTTGATTATCCAGTTTCAGGCTCTTGAATATAATTAGGATTCCTTAAAGCCTGAAAATGAATCTATGACACCTCTTTTCCTGCCAACTTTCAGTCCACTCCATGAGATTCAAAGATTTTAGGTTCACCTCAGATATCTACTTGTCTCCAACATATTAATAATTTACTGAAAAGAAAAAGAGAGAGGAGCTGTCACCTGGAAACACTAGATCACAGATGGACAAGTAAGTTTCTAAACTTTAGTGTTTTTCAGTGCTTCTAATATGCTAATATCCTGTTAACTCTCCAAAAAAGAAATATAACACGAGGTATTTTCTAATATATTTATTTTTTTTTGTTTTTACATTTGCTTTTTATATTTTTTATATTTATATATTTCTAATATATTTAACATGATTTGTTTATGTTATTATTGCTTAGCATTTCTTTCTTCAGAGAGCATTTTGTAGAACCAATGTCTGAAGGAAAAACCTTTCTGAATGCTACTCTAGATATTTCTATATACTTGAATGCCTATTTCTATTATAGACCTGAGGACTCAGAATTTTAAGTGACTTAAAATGGCACAGAACACAATTATACTACCTATGGTCAACTCCATGGTCCCATGTTTTTCCCAGAATCCTAGTATTCTTCAAAGCTGAACTGAGTAATTATTCCCAAGTTGACCCATAGCTGGAGTCCAGGATATAGGCTCACTGTGTCCCTATCTTGTCCCTACCTCTCTTCCTTCATCAGTGATACGAATAATGTGAAAGTCATGACCATCTGAGCTTTTCCATTTTATTGATTCTTAGACTCCATTATGAACACAGTTTACTTGGCTAGAATAGAGGCTATAGTATTATATAAGTTTCTAAAGATACACAGTGCTTCCTAATGAAACAGTAGAACCACAGAAGGTGTTTCAGAGGTCATTTGGTCTCACACTCAGCCAAAACAACACCTGAAGCATCCAAGGCAGATGGCTGCCTCCTCCAAGGGTGTCCAGCCAGAATGAATGTAGAAGCCAAAATTCACCAGTGTCATTAATAAAGGAAATTTATTTTTTTTTAAGTAATAAATAGGCAGAACAAGGCAGAATAAAATCTTTGTTAGAGACTACTCAAATGTCTCAATAGTGTCATTTTATTTCAGCCCTTTCAAAAGATACTTAAATTACATATCAATATGCTAACCAATGCTATTCTTAACCTCTCCTTTTCATCTTCACTTCAAGGCCTGCTGATATAGCTATAAGTAGCAGCATGTGGCCCTGAGGCCAAAGAAGATCCACCACTGGTTTTTATAAGACCACAGAAGTAATATTTACAAAAGATTTAACCAAAATAATTTAAATGAGTGATTTGCTAGTTTTAAAGAACTTCTCTAAAACAGTACATCTTTTGTTTTTTCTCCCAATATTCCTAGCCAAGTAAAGAGTTTTATAACAAAACACAAAAACCAGACAAAACAAACAAAACAAACAAACAAAACTAAGTTTTAGTGAGTATAAATGACTTCTTCAAAGTCAAAGAGATAGTAGGTATACTTCAGGATTTCAACTTAAGTTTTCTGGATGGAGTTTTCCTTTCCATCTTATTAGAGTTTATTTTCAGGGCTTCTATGTTCAAAAAGCTTCTCTTCTTTTGTCTCGACCAGTTTCAGCAGAAATGGAAATCAGCTGGCTAAATCCTGCACATGCCTTCCTAGCACAGAGGATGGATAGTAAGTGTTCACACGGCCCAAATAGCAACTCTATGTACACTATATATAATGTCTAAATTCATTCTACCCTACCCTATAGAGGGTACAAGGATGGCCAATCTTATGTCAATCAAGTATTCATTGTTTGAATTTGTTTATTCAGGAAGCTGATTTAAAATAGCATTGTATTTTGGAAAGATGGCAATTGTGGCGGCTATGTAACTTTTGCATCTTCCAAAATCACCACATCAGAACAGGTGGTGAAACAAAAACCAAAGGACATATACAATAAAACTAAATGACAAAGCATTCCAATTAACCTTAAAATAAAAATGAATGAGAGCAAACCACCAAAAATCACAAGATTTGAGTATTACTGGCATCTGTGCAGAAGTCAGAAGGAAACAATAGAATGCCCGATGGACATCAAATTAAGGTAACCCCAAGATACCAAACAGGTATTCACTAGAAAGAGCAATGAGCCAAACTGACACAGTATCTAAAACTGTAAAGGGTTTTTCCTAGTCCAATAGAGGGTGAATCCAACAATTCTTCAGTAAGGCTTAAAGAATCTGTTGCACTCTGGGTTCTTATGAACTCTCAAAAATGACCCATTAGGTCTTTCTTTCAAGATAAGTCCCCACACTGAGAAGAAACTTCTGAGAACAGAATAAAAAATGAGTGGGACAAGGACATCTGAAATTAATGGATATAAGGAGAAAATTGAAGCCAGGAATCTCATAAAGCTATACGAACCAAGCCTCTTTCTATGGTTTCAGAAAAACCAAATTCACACGAATATGAGCAATAGAAAAGCATTAAGGTCTCAACTCATAGAAAATATGAGAGAATGTCGAGCAGAATAACATTCCTGTAGACAATGAAAGCAAGCCATAGAATATGCTTAAATATAAATCAAAATGGCAGCATACTTCCCAAATCAGCTAAAATGAATTAATAAAATTATACAAGATAGGAAATAACAGTATCAATTAGAATTAGAAAATCCCAGAAATGAAGGCGCAGACCTCAAAGAATTAGAAGAAAAATCTTTAGAAATGAAAATTAAACTAGAAGTAACACAAAAGTGAATAAACACAACAAAAAAGCTTAGAGTCATATAAAATAAAAAGGGAGAAATTGTGAATCAAAAAAAAAAAGAAGAAAGAAAAAGGTCTTGAAAGTGGTACAGGTCTATGCCATGCCATCCTGAACACGCCCAATCTCGTCTGATCTCAGAAGCTAAGCAGGGTTGGGCCTGGTTAGTACTTGGATGGGAGACCACCTAGGAAGACCAGGTGCTGTAGGCATAAAATAATAATAATAATAATAACAAAATAAAAGTAAGTGGTACATACTAAAGATAGGCAAAGAAGATCCAACTTACAGATATTAAGATACCTGAAGAAGAAAACCAAAACAAGTGAACTAAATATTAAACTAAACACTGAAATAAAAGCAAATTTCAAGAAAATGTTTCTAAAGTGAATTATAAATAAATATATATATATATTTTGAAACATCACATCGTGTACCTCAAAATATTGACACAGAATGATCTATACCAAGATTCTCAAGCAAAGGAAATTTAAGCTGAGAATTTTATTTCCAGAAAAACTTACTTTCAAGGACAAAGAAAATAGAACAAGTGTTAGGAACATGTAAGTACTTAGAAAGTATAGTTCCCAGGAGCTTCCTCTGAATAATCTTCTAGAGAACAAGCTTCAGACAATCAATATGACCAGAGAAACATCAACACAAGGACTTGTGAGCATTAAATATATAGTTAATAGTTGAACTAAAATTAAATGAGAATTTTTTAAAAGGAGTATATAAAATGGCTGTATGATCTGTTAATGTAGAAGTAGTACAACTCTAAAACATGGGCAAAAATGGGAGGGAATAAGCAAAAAAAAAAATCTTTTTAACTTAAATAATTACAGTGGGAAAATAGTACTGTTTTCATAGCAGCCTCAGAAAAACAACACTATTATTATTGTCCACTGTATTTATATTGTTGAAAGCAAATGATCAATTTTGGGGTATTCTAGCTCTACCTTCCTTTATGAACTAGAGAATTAGGATTGGGAAGGAGCATCTCCTTATAAAATATTCCAGCTAATTCATAAACATAAAAAAAAATTAAAACTATGTATCTAATATGATAGTCAATAGTCATGTGTCTATAGAACATATGAATTATTCCTAGTCCAAATAAAGATGTGATGTAAATGTAAAACATACAACAGATTTCATACATGTAGTATAAAAAAAGAGAAGTTAAAATATCTTATTGACTATTTTTATGTCGATTACCTGTTGAAATGATTTTTATATATTGAGTTAAATATATATATTTATATATTACATTAAATTAATTTTACAAGTTATTTTAAATAAGGCTACAAGAATATTTATAAGTACACATGTGGTTCACTTTTGTGGCTCACATTATTTCTATTACACAGTACTGAATTAGACTATTACCATTTTGAAAATTTAAAGACTTAATGGATCCCATCAGGAACATCAGTAGCTGCAAATACAAAAACAGAGTGAAGTTCAGACTTAACGTGTCTCTTGATAAAAGAATACAACACCATTTATTGTCTTACCAAAGGGATGCAACCAGAGTCTGATCAAATCCCTAGATCCAAATCTCATTTAAGTAAATTCAGATAACAAAAGAACATGATAAATTGAACTGAATGTGACGTAATACTCAAAGTTACAAGTGCAACATTAACAGATACGAAGAACGTTTCCTATTTTTCAACCCATTTTCAAAGAGGAGAAATCACTGTAGTTCTAGAAATACACAAAATAGTTCAAGAAAGTGTAGCAAACAACAGAAGATAAAAAAGTGAATTATAAAAATATTTGATTATGCCAGTATAAGGCAAAAAAAAAAAGGGAAGAGTAATAAAAAAAACAGTGGGGCAAATAGAAAATAAATAGCAAGATGATAAAAAATAAACCATTTATATCAGTATTACATTAACTATAAATGGACTTAAGACTCCAAAAACAAATACTGTCTTTAAAAAAAAAAAAAGACTTAATGAAATTCAGTTTATAAGAGATAATGTCTTAAGGAAATAGGGTGAAAAAAGATATATCATGCAAACACTAACATCAGCAAAGTAGAATTTAAGGCAAAAAAAAAGCATAATGAAATATATATGTCCACCAAAAAATATGCCCTAAAATGTTCAGAGCAGCTCTATGCCTAATAGCTCAAAACTGAAAACAACACATCCATCGACAATAGAATTGTTTTAACGCATGTTCTTCCCATGCCCTTTTAGAATCACTACTACCCGCCCATCACTACTCTGACTTCAAAGAGTACAGATTAGTTTTTCCTGTTTTTGAAAAATAGACAAAACCTCACAGCATGCATCATTTTGTATCTCTCTTTTTTCACTCCAAATTTTGTTTGGGAGATTATTCTATGTTATTGTGTGTAACTGTAGTTCATTATTATTTCTGTATACATTTCATTATGTGACTATACCACACATATTTATCCATTCTACAGTTGTTGAGTATTTGGATAGTTTATAATTTTAGAGTTATTAAAAATGCTTTCTATGAAACATAATGGTATGTCCTTAGGTGCCCATATATATGCATTTCTGTGAAGTATCTTCTTCAGAGTGGTGTTGCTGGGTCCTGGGATAAACAACGGCCAAAGAGCTTTTCAAAATATCTGAAATTCATCCTCCCAGCAGCAGTGTATGGGGGTTCTGGTTACTCTATATCTTCGCCGACACCTTTTAATTTTAGCCAAAATGGTATTGCATTGCGGATTTCAGTTGCATTCTTGATGGGAATCTAGTTGAGCCTCTTTTCATATGTTTATTGGCCTATGGATATCTTCCATAGTAAAGTGACTGTCAAAGTATTTCTCATTTTTCTAACAGGTTATCTGCCTTTTTTCTATTAATTTTGAAACCTTTTCCTCTGTTAGATATAGGTGAGATTATTTTATCCTATTCTGTGGCTTATATTTTCACTCTCTTAAAGGCGTCTTTTGATGAACAGTAATACCTTTAATATAGTCCTTTGTGAATTTTTTAAAAAGCTGTTTTTAAGATCTTTGTCTTCCTTTTATCTGATTTGCCTGTCTCACAGAATTGTCAAAATAAAATGTAAAAAAAAATATGGAAGAGCTTTCTAAACAGTTAAGCAGTTATAGTAACATTGGTTACTATAGTTTATAATGAATATCTTAATGAACTTCAGAGTTACACAGATCATAATTAACATCTCACCTGTGCCACTTATCTGAGTAAATTTAGGTAAATGATTACTTCTTTAGTCCTCAGTTTCCTAATCAATGAAATAATAATAATAATATCTAACTGATAGGGCTATTGTAAAGATTAAATTAGGCAATGCATGTAAGAGAGCTTAACATGGGAGCTGACTCAGATAGGTTAAAGGTCAGTTCTGATTTTCTTATATCTGTGATAGAATTGTAGGTGAACAAGAGTCCAAAATTCTTGATTCCCAGTAACAGAAAATTTCTTTAAGAAAAGCAATGAATTATTTTTGTGCCCAGAATAAACATTTACATTTTACTATTGATACCGATAACTTTTCTTTGTATTCTCCATGGTTTTCCACTTGTATTAAAATAAATTAACCAAAATATAAAACTAAAATTTCTGGAAATTTTTATTTTTAGATTTTATTAAATGAATTGCGTTTTTACACAAAACAATCTTAAATTCAGCCCCAACTTCAAAAACTATAGTTCAACCTTGTTGGCTCTATCTTCTCTGTGAAGTTCAATTATTCAAGTAGGTTCTTTTATTTTCCCTACTGAGTCACAAGAACCTTAGTTTTGAAGTAGAACATACCTGGGTTTGATTTCCATTTCCTCTACTCACACCCTGGTTTATTTTTTAAATGGGGTAATAATTCTTATTGTTCATATTTATCATTCAAGTTATATGTATATAACATATATATTGCATATATATATATCGCCCAATATGAGACCTGTCACACTGTAACTGTACAATAGCAAGGACTGTTATTCTTAGAGCAATGACTCCAAACCATGAAACTCTCAAATTTTGAAGCAGTTCCAAGTGCAGCATTCTGATTATAGTTTACTCCCTGTCAACAGTAATCAATTTTGAAAAATATTTACATTAAATTAATTGCTAAACATTATGGTTTGACAAAACTATATGGTTAGAGTTTTGAAGTCAGATTGTCTAGGTTTGCATCTCAGCTCTGCCCTGTGTTAGCTGTGTAACCTTCCTTAACTTCTTCACATGCCTCAGTTTCCTCATGTATAAAATGGTGGTAATAATACCAACTTATGGAATTAAATGAGTTAATATTTATAAAGCAATTATAAATATTATAGTGCCTGTCATATAGTAAGCTCTATTTGAATGTTTCACTAAAAAATAAATAGTATATATGTCATTTGGAAATATATTTTATTTGTTTCTTCTAAGAAAAAGATCGAAGCCTTTTAAATTCTTTTAAAGTCACATTAATCCTAAAAGTGTTATATATCTCATTCATAAATTAATTCATTTAACAAACATTTACTGAATACTTAGTATACTTCAGGCTCTGTGGTATCTCTCAAGGGAGCCAAGGCATGCAGACAAGTATTTAAAATATGATAATTGCTATGCTCTACAAACTACATTGATCCACAGTATACCTTACTCTTTAGACCTTTTAATTTTAAGTCTTAGACTGTGCCAAGAATGGCTTACAAAGAGAGTTTAACAACTATCAAAGAAAACCAATATATTTTTGTTGGCCCCGAGGATGCAAACAAAACTGAGAAAATAGTTGAAAGCATCCTTGCTAGGTATGAAAATGTTTTGTTTCTCTTTATGGATTATGACAAGTTGCAAGGGACCCTTTGTGATGGACAGAAGATAGATAAACAGAAATACTTTCCTCACGAAGCATGTCTGTACAATCTAAAACAATTAATCTTGCCAGAGTCAGTCAGCTCTAATGGAGCTGCCTGGCATGGGCCATTCATCAAAGCCCACTAATCCATCACACAGGACCAGACACATCGCTTGGCAGGTCTGCCACTCCTGCCACGTGCCTAGATGCCTGGGAATCTGTGTAAGGCAGAGCAAGCCCTTGGAGTTATTTATGGTTGTCTTAAAAGAGGGAATCTGAAGCTATTCATATTCAATGCTATTGATTTTAATGAAGATGTCAACAGAAAACTACCTCCTCTACTGACACAAAGCTCATTTATTTTGAGAAATAAAAGTCTGACAATGTGTCCTCCTCTCAAACTCAAAAGTCTAGGCATGACAAATCATTCTTGTCAGCATATGCACATTTTCTAATATTTCTCATTAAAAAAATAAAATAAAATCCTTATCAGAGCTGACATCTCCTATAGCTTCTGTCCCATTTCTCTGATCCCTATTTTAAAAATATTTCTTCGCTTTCCATTTCTTCTTGAATATTCTCTGGTTAGACTTTCATTACTTCATTGAAATTACTTATGTCAAGGTCACCAACAACATACTACTTGCCATTCTCAATGACCGAACTTTAGTTCTCCTTTCTCCCTCTCAAACTTCCTTCACCTTACTTCTAGAAAGCCACTGGCTTTCCTCCTTCACTGTCCTCTCCTTCTGAATATCCTTTGCTGGTATCTCTTTTTTATGCTAGCTGTTGGTGTGCTCTAGAACTCAGTTTTCAGGCCCCCTCTCTTCTCTATAGTTACTTCTCAGATGAGATCTCAGGATGTCAAATGGCTATAAATATCATTAACATAGGACGGTTTCCACAATTTGATAACTCCATCCTGGACCTCTCCCAAACTCTATATTTTTATTTTCACTGCCTATTTAATGGCTCTACTTGAATGTCCAAGAGGTATCCAAGCTTAATACACCCAAACTACAACTACTGGTTTTTCCCCCCCAAATATGATTATCTCCTAGTCTTTCTCATCTTAGTAAATGTTGTATACTCTGCCACTCATGTCCAAAACCTTGCAGTTATGTTTGAACCCTCTCTTATTCACACTAAACTCTCTATACGATCAACTAAAGTCCTGTTGACTTTAACCTCAAAATATACCTCAAGGCTGACTACTACTCACCACTTCTAGGACTACTGCCTTTACCTTATCATCATCACTCATGTTGACAACTTCGAGTCCCCTAACTCTTCTCCTTGCATTCTCTCTTGCTCTTCTTCAGTATATTCTTCATTCATATATACTTTTTAGTAAAAACTATATATCATAGCTTTCTCTTACTTAACACATTTTAATGATTCTCTATTGCACTAGAATCGAATCCAAATTCTACACCATGGCCTTTGAGGCCTTGTGTAATCTGGCCCTGTCTTTCTCTTTAACATCACCTCTTTCCACCTTTCTCACTCCTTTTCACCCTCACTGGCCTCTTTCTTAAACCTAGTTTTTCTGCCATAGAATGTTGTATTTGTTGCCTTTTCCTTAGACAACTTCCCTCAGAGCAGCAATATGAATCTCTCCTCACTTTAATTATCAAATTAAATTGATCAAATTTAATTGATCAAATTTCACCTTTTAGAGAGGCCTTCTCCAATCACTTTCTTTCCATCAAGTTCCATGTCATTATCACAACTAGATTTTTCATTATAGAATTTATTGAAAATTTGTTACATTCCTATATTTGTTTACTTGTTTATTATCTATCTCCTCAAGAAAAAGTATGTTCCATGAAGACAAGTACTTGGTCTCTTTTGTTTACCTTTATTTCCCCAGTTCTAGAAGAGTATCTGGTGTATTTTAGGTGCTTAATAGGTAATATTGAATGAGTGGATTTTTTAAATTAAAGCATTGGGATAAGTAATATAATAAAGTCCCTTCTTATTCTCAAATCTTCTGGTTCCAAGTCATTAAATGTTCTCTCCTATAAGAACTACCATTGGGCCTCAATTTTTTATGAAGTGGATATTGGGAGAATATGGGTATATGAAGAAGGGATTGGGATAGATTGTGAGGAAGCCAATCCAGGAAAACTATAATGTAAAATGGGGGTGGGTGGGTATGAAATTACCTAAAATATGCTTCCAAGTGAACAAAAAAATGTTTATGAGAGACTTAGTAATCATCTTTGTATATGGCTTCCTAAGCCAGACAAATACACCATGCTCCCCTGGACCTATAATGAGCTATTAAAATATCTATGGATAGTTGCAATAATCACTCCATACCCCTTCAGCTCTGACCTTTATCACAATCTGTTTTTCACTGCTTTCTAAACCATACCCATCTCTGAACTCCTGGCTTTAAACTAGAGCCTCAAATCTTATCTCTGCAGCACCACAGTTGGTGTTTGAATCCCTTTCTATCCATGGCTTGATTTATGATTCCAGATCTCTGGAGCCTATGACCTTCTGTAGGAGTCTTCTTATGTTACCCTCTTCCTCAAGAAACCAAAACTGGGAGCATGCACTGCACCAGCCCTGCACCTATCTAGAGAAGGTGATTTTGATAGATTAAAAATAAAAACAAATTTCTAGATCAAATAAATTAGAATTCTAAGTAAATCTCTACAGTGAATTCATAAACAAATAATTAGTGGATTTGGTCACATTCAAGACATTTTTTGCATTCTTTACACAAGTAGAGTGATTAAATAAAATAATACATGTTTAGCTTAGTATTTAGCACATGCTGTAATCATTAGTACAATATCATAAACTGGCTTAGAAACAGAAGTAAACAAGTTTATTTGATGAATTTAATCACATTTTTAAAGTGTGTTAAACAAGTCTGTTTTAAAGATTTAATTGCTAGTTACTTTTCATAAAAAGACTACTCTATTTTTTCCTGAAGATATCACTACATTTTTCTTTTTCTCTTGTCCATTTAGCTTAAATACTTAACTGTATTTTAAGAGATTCTTTTAATATTTGATGCATTTCTATTAAAACTGCTTAAATTTTCTTTTTTAAGAGCTATAATAAATGTTTAAATGGAGTAATAAAATCATTAATTTTTATATTTTGTCTTAGAAACATATCATAGTGATGGGAACATTAACAATTATCCCATTTTAGTACACTAAATACTGTTTTACTAAGAAGTAGATAATAAATACTAAGTGAAAAAGATAATAGACAAAGTGCTAAATGAAAAGTTAGGCAATATATCTGTCATTCATTCAACGGACACATATTGATGCCTTATGATTTAGAACTATTGGAAGTAGCCTAATGATGCAAAACTGATGGGATATCAGTAAATTTGTCTCATAAAGAAGACAATAAGCATACAAGAAATGCAATGGTGAAATAAGACAGAAAATATATTTGCTCTCATGGAGCTTATAGTTTAGTGGTGGGGGACGGGGAGGGAACATGCAATCTAAAAATAAAAAATAAAATAATTTGAAAGATTAAATTACTTCCCAATTACCTATCTTTCAAACATTATCGATGTTAAGTATGTATGTGAAGGGTAGAGACATAAGTCTCATATTTTCTGTCTCAGTTTCCCCTCTGTAAAACTGACAATTTTGTCAAGATCTTTTTAAGATAATAAAGTAAGGAAAGCACCATCTCCATGATCTATTTATCTTCTTTGAAGCTTCTTTCAGTACGAATAACCATTGAGGCCACTATTTTCCATCTAAGACTGTAGTATAAAAGTCGATGGAGGGGTTCTGAGGTCTTCAGAATCTGAGAACATCTTTCTTGGTGAGTTGTGCTCCAGAGCTTTTTCCCAGTCACTTACACATCAAAAAGAGTCCTGCATCGATCTCAGTGCACTCCCCAGAGACTTCCAACTGGATTCGGCCTCCTTAGATAACTTGGGTGACCTAAAAAATCACATGCTCCCTGAAGTTAGTCGATGACTGAAGGATATCCCATCTTTGAGTAGGTAGGTCCAGTATGCAGTAGGATTCCTTAAGCTGTCCAAAACCTAATTCTTATTTATAATTAGAAGTGAATCATGGGAACCCTAATTCCTCTCTTTCCTGAAACACATTACACAGGCCAGTGGTAACCCAGCCTGGTGGCTCATATGATATAAACTACCATGTAGTTAATAGGTCGACTGCATCCCTGATTCATTTTTCATATTCCAGAGTAGAACTGAAGCTCAAAATGGATAAAATCACTAAGACAATTGGAATAAAATCTATGTATACAAAATTTCTTCCCAATCTCACAGATAGGTAGAGTATCAATCAGGACAGATAGAGACAGAAGCACACACACTAATTTGAACAGGGAAATTTTAATATAAACGTTATAAGCATAATTAACTAAAACGGCTACTGTAAATGCTCTAGGACTGAGAAACAAAACCCAGTGAAGGAATACATTTGGAAAGGAGTCTTCTTTTTAAATCTGGGGTTTACACCTCATTGGAGAAGCTGTTGTTGGAATCCATTGGATAGCAGAGATTTCACTAAGTTTCTCCAGGCCAGACTGATCCAAAATTGCTGGGTAATCCGGAAACATGCCTCCACCCTTTCCACTCTCAGAGTACAAGTGACCTGAAGTTGGCAAAAATGGAACTGCAGCCAGAACTGACAAGCCAGAAACACCTTCCATGGTGCAGGTGGGCTGGGGCTGGCAGGTAAGGAACTATAGTTGGAACTCACTAGCAGGAACTGTCTCTCTAAGGTGCTGGTGGATCACAGCTGTAAAGCTGACTGTGAGTGCCTACAAGACTCACTGGGAATCCACTCATGGGAGTGCCTATAACACTTGACAGGAAGCCACACACAAGACTGCCATTGAAACTCAATGGGGATAAGTGCCACTAGATGTCTCCTACATGTGCCACCAGTAGCCAGGCATTAGGAGCAAGAACATGTATCTGGGAGCACATTGGAACCAGGGAGAAAAGCCCATTCTTCCTGCAGTGTTCCTCCAGTTCCCTTTATTGACAATGTTTAACATCATGTCAGGTGCAAAAGAAAAATGCTTATAGAATCTATCTCCATATTGCAAAGCAGGCAATGAAGGGTAGATTTGGAGCTGAGAGGCAATAAATGATAATTGCCACAGACCATTAGACCACCTCTTCAGCTACTCACTTTCCACAAGTACCCTCCTAACACATTTGAACTTCTGCACAACAATAAGACAACTCCATATTTCCACCTAACAAAATTCAGCTAGCCTTATGACAGATGAAGTTCTTATCCTTTTCCCAAAATGAGAAGAGGCATAATCCTAGCAGTCATTGTATCCATTGCAGCCTATATTAATTATTCCTCAAGTTGTCATAATTCCACTGAATATGTTGTTACCTAAAGACAAAATTATAAAGTTAACTTCCATCAACCAGTATACAAAATTAAATGGGAAGAAGAGAGAAGAAAATGGTTAGTATTTACAAACATTAAAAGTAAAGAGAATACATAATGCTAATGTGGTCCTTGTTTCTGCAATTGTCCATTAGACTATAGTTGATATCTATGACTTCCTTTATTACCTATTCCATATTTGCCTTGCCACAACCATAGCTGGTTAGGGTTCTTTACCTGGCAGAGTAATCCAAACTTTTATTCCCAAAGGGTCTGAGTTCTCAATCATTCTGCCTCTTTGTGGTTTCTATAGTTTTCCAATGAATTTACTACTGAGCCTGAAAGTATTAAGAGGTACCCCAGAAAAGCCACTGAATTTCAGACATTATCCTCCTTACCCCCATTGTGTAGGAATAGCCCAATTTCCCTTTGATAATTGGAATAGATTGCCCCAAGCAGAAAAGTAATTTTCCTTTTTCTTTTGGCCTAGTTTTTCAGTGGAATAAGAAGTCCAAAATAACTAGATGGTGGTCTCATCTTTCCATTCAGTGGAATTGGAATAATGCCCCCAAATGGAAGCATTCTCCACCTCCTGGTGACTAAGACTTGAAACAAACATAGCTCAAAGTTTCAGGGACAGGAAGCAAAACTTCTGTGGGTAGGTTATTATGAGTTATTTTGAGAAGAGCACTGTAAATCTATACCTCGATTCCCAGACCCATGTATTTTGACTATAGAAAAGATAGCATCATATAATTATCTCTGATTCAACAAATAATATGCATTCTGTAAAACAGAACTCTATCCTTTCAGAGTACTGTCAGCCAACTGATACTGTAACTGACTGGTCTAGTAAGCTATTTCACCTTCCAATTAGACCAGCCACTTTGGAGTGATGGGGATACAGTAAGGTCAGTTAATTCCATCTGCATGAGCCCACTGCTGCATTTCTTTTGCTTTCAAATGAGTTCCTTGATCAGACACAATCCTGTATACAATGCCATGAAAAGGACAAGTCATTCTGTTAGTCCAATGCTGACAGAAGCATTACAGGCAGGAAAGACAAATCTTTATCCAAAATTTGTCTATTGGAAGAAACAAATTCCTGTCCCTTCATGATGGAAGATAACCAATGAAATTAATCTGGACACCAAGAGCCTAGCTGGGACCCATAAGAAATCAAGGGTTCAACCTTGGCCTCTGCTATCAGCAGATTAAGCACTCAACAGTAGAATTAATCAGGTCAGTCTTGGTAAGGGGACACAATGATATTGAACTATGCATAGCTTTCATCTCTGATATCACAGCTTCTCTGTTCATAAGCCCTTTAAACAGGCAGTGGGGTAGCTAAAGAAAAAAGCTGACTGACCATGCACAAGAACATGTCATCTTGTGCACATGACTATTAAGACGGATGCTCTTTGGAGGATATTAACATTGGAAACAGATATCTTCACAGTGTGTGTGCCCATTCTAAGAAGTCCATCAGACTTCCTTGTCATCAATCTTCCTTTCTTATTCCTTGTAAGACCCTGATCATCTCGCTAAAACAACTGCACTGCACATGAATCTGTACTTCTATCTTTTACTCAAGGCACAGTAGACAACCAAAATATGTTATAAAATGTTAATTAGACATGCAAATGTAATTTCTATAAAGTAAATAGCATTCCACACTAAATCCAGCTATGAGCCTCCCTAGATTCATTTAGTACTACTTGACTCCCAGATCTTGCTTCCTCGATCAAGGGCATCCTGGAAGCTCCCACTGTTACCTTTCATTTAACACCACTCTCTCAATCTTTCCCAGAGTGAGTTTTGGACTTAGGCACACTTCTATGGCCCCTATCATGAGACAATGCACAGCAAATTTACCTGCTCCTCTCCAGCTCAACCAGATCACACCTGGGTTTTCCTAGCACATACCCGAATGGCCAGGTAACACGACCCAGAAGTACAGTGACCTTAATGTCCATGGCATGAACTTTGACCAATGAAGATACAAGTTCAAGTAGGAGCTTGCAAATAAACCCACTTCTTTCCTCCTGCTGATAATTATTCTAAGGCATAGCGATTACAGACATCAGTTCAAGAGACATCCCTTGTGACTGAGCAGCTGGCCAGTTTTCTGTGACTCTGTAGTCAACTAGTTAACAAATAATTTTATTTGCTTTCTTTCCTCCCAATCTCGTTTCTCTTTTTCCTTCACTCTTATTACCTGGGCTTGTACTCCTCAATAAAGCATTAGCACATTAGCTCTGTTTCCAGCTCTTTTCTAGGTCACCTGGGCAATATACATAATAATTCTCCAGGGGATTTTTTAAAAGGACATTATAATGAGTCTTTTATAATGTTATTAACATATCTTCCCCATTTTCCATAAATTAGTCTTATTTATATATGGCCATCCAAGTTGTACTTTGGAATCTCATTGCACCATTTATTTCAAGTTTAAGTTACAATAATTTTTAAATTATAGCATACCTTCCCATCAAATGTTTAGTGGTCTATAAGAAATGAAGGAATTCACAGAAAATCTCAGTTAAATCACATAGATTACCGTAGTTTTTTTTTTTCTCAGAAAACTGATTTTAACAGCCAAAAAATAAGTCCTTACGGCATTTAACAAACAACTGCTTTTCGCCAGTATTCCCAATGGCCTTACCCGGTGGTATTTATTGGATGGCTAAAGACAATGCTGAAATTTGCTTATTTTGGCCAACAAATGGAAAACCCAGATGCCAAGGTGAAAAAGATTTGTTCTTTGGTAGTAGCTACAGCAGCTGTCCATTTGGCATATTCCTTAGAAAACTTTGAAGTTGCCTAGGATACAGACTTCATAAAGTGGGATCCTGCAGAGCCTTTAAAAAGATGTTGTTTTAAGTATAAAAATCTATATAGACATTAAATCAGCAATTTAGCTTCTACCCTAAACGTATATGATAAATTGATTTGCTTATCTGTGGAAATAGGGCATACGATGAATAATCTAAATTATGGCACCAAATAAACTGCACATATTTTGACAAGAAAAATGAGGTCTACATATAAAATTTAGAAGTAAGGACTTGAGGGTCACATTCTTAAATGAGTTTTTTTGCAATGCTTAGACCTAAGTTTCTCTTGTAAGTAATCATTGATGAATATAAAACTGCTGTCAGTAATTGCTTACAGTTTAACAAACAAATAGAAATCAGAGTAACATAATCCTAACTAAAATATTATCAAACACTGTTAAAACAAAGAGGATTGCCTACTTAAGTAGAAGGTGATAGGTGACAGTGTTTTAATCACTGAATTCTACACTTGAAATGGGTGAATTTTATAGCATATACATTACACCTTAATAAAGCTGTTTTGGGGGTTTTTTTTTAAGGAAAAAATTACAGGTTATTGTTATGAAAAGAACACCCTCCTCCGAAGGCCTGAAATTCCGCACCTGTTCCCTAACCACTTAAAACTGGTTTTCTCTAGAAATCTAACTACACTTGCATATGCCTGTGGGTGAGCAGCTGGATGTGACTAGTTCAGCCTACTGCTTAGCTCACCATCCTTATAACTTGCCAGTGATCACTAGAACCATCATGGCATTCACCTCCATTGATGATCAGATGTCCCTTTGGTATCTAGTAAATTTTAGCTATAAATAAAAGGCACTTTTACATTATCCAATTTAGGTACCTAAGTCTCATCATTTTATATGCATGGAATATGCTAATAGCTGTTCCTTTCATAAAGAATTTTGCATGGACCCTAAGAAAAAAGAAATACTGAAGCAGGCAGATTGATGATATTTTACCCTGAAGAAATAGACCTTTGAAAGTATGCCAGAGTTTGAGGAAGGGTCAGCCAGGCTCTCCAAAAGGAGGCAGTTTGCACATCTTCTTGTCAATAACACTTAGCATGCTGAGCTGTTTTATCAGACAGATGGCGGACCATGCGCCATTATGACCAATATAGTATTGCCACTTGTGCAGAAGGGTCCCATGACTCTAAAGCTCCCCTGCCACCTCAGACATGGCTGTTTGTGTGGCCCTTTACAACTTAGCTGCATGGAATTCTATGTTCCAATGGCAGGAAGGAAACATCATAGGAGAACTTCAATAGGAAAATAAACTTTGAATCCTTTCATTCTGTTTTAATGGAAGAATCTGACTTATTAAAGGCCTGCTGTTATTACTGTCAGCAATTATACAATTGATTTTAGTTAAATGATAAAATGTTCTTCAAATTTAAATTTCTCAAATACATATTATCCCTTAGATTGCTGTATAATTTCTTCAGAATTTAAAAATCAGTTTTAAAATGGAATTTAGACTATCTGAACCTGAGGGAAAAAATCTAATTGATTCCCATAAAATGTATTTTGTAAATGATTTCCATTGCTATTAGATAGCCTTTTAAATTTAAGTGGAGATTCACAATTTTTATCATACATTAGAGTCCCCCCAAATAAATACTTTTCAATTTTTATGACATGTAAAATCCCAAGAATGCTTGAAATAGTGGTCAGTGGAACACTAATAGAAGCTTAGTAAAAAAAAGTTAAAATATCTATAATCATTTTGTCAAAACTTTCTCTTTGCATTGGATAGAACAAATACAAAATATTTACCAAAGAAAGATATGTTTTTTATAAAATTTTTATAATTATAACAAATAGGTTAAAAATTAGTCTATAAAATTATTTAACAACAAGAACTAAACTAATTACTAGAAGTATCCTCTTTGCATAAATGTCAGTATTTCTGAAAATAAAAAATGTTAATGGTTAGAAGTATTGTATAGGGATCAATCTGGAGACTTCTTACTTGAGACAAACATGTCATAACTTAAGTTCTACTGCTGAATAATGGAACTATAATCTATTTATATATCCAATTACCACACATTTATTTCTTTACATTCAGATAAAGCATGAGTGTAAGGATATACCTAAGGTTTTCCAAACAATGTGTAGTGAATTGTTAGCCTGGAGTTCTATTTGCCCCAAATTGTCAATAACTAGTCTGTTACCACCCACACAAAAAGGGAACTCTTCACCCTACATTAGGTTCACATTTAAAAGAGTAAAACATCATTCTTTCTCAATCTAGTATAACCTATTCAAAAGTATTAACAAAATATTGGACAGGTAAGTATCTCTTCTTTGGAGTCACTAAGGTAGCCAATTAATTGGTTTGATATGGGTATTTGCTTACATAGATCGGATTCAGAATTATTTTTTCTTTTCAAGCTAAAGCTGTTTTCATTCACACTTGGGATCCTCCATCTGTCAATAAAGCCTGTTGGCTCACCACCTCACTGGCTTCAAGGTGCTAGTTTTCCATCTGGTAAAACCCTAAAGGGAACCCCAGAATCAGAGAAGCGTGAATCCTATGGGCGCTTTCAACTCTAGGGTTTCTGTCCCCAAAGAGATGGAGTCTCTTTGAGAGTCGCCAAATGTTTAGAAGCAAAGCAATCCAAACATGTACATGGCTTCTCCTGTACCAGAAAAGATACCTAGTGGCAGTCCAGGAAAAAGAAACTGTAAAAGTCAGCCTCTGGTGCCCTTCCACTTCTCTTTCATTGTTCCTTTCTCTCTTCATAGCGTACATTTCACTGTTCGCTCACTATTAACAAGGAAGCGTAATGTAAGTAAATTAAAATTAATTAGGAAATTGAAATAAAAGAAAAACTGGCTGGGAAAAATGATGACTGTATGGTATTTCTCAAAAATATATGCCATAAGATCCTATAATTTTACTAGAGGTTGAATTATAAACTGAACACTAACTCAGTAGTTTGCTCAAAGAGAAGTTCATGATTAATGGTATTCATAAGATATTAAAAAAAAAAACTACTCAATTGACTTGAAAAAATCAGACATTCTCAGCACTGAGATTTGAAAAAAATTTTTTCTCATGGATTCTCATTAAAAAGGACACTTTAAAGTATGTGCAGAATCCTTATTACATCTACCCAGTAACTGCAACAAGTTCCATGGGGCTATTCTAATAATGACCTTCAGTAAATTAATAGCAAAGCTTTGAGGTACAGTTCAACAAAAGCAAAACAATGTGACCTAAATTCACAACTTTCTATGTCTGTATTAACCCCAAAATAAAACTGTCAGTAAGTTTTGATTTATACTGTCTGGAAAGTATCTAGACTAGTTTCCCCCCGCCCCCTTGGCCAATTAAATGTAGACCCATATGCCTTGATAACTGTCCATCCTGGGAGTAATTAGGGGTGACATCATTTTAAGAACTGTGAAGTCTAACAGGACATGTGTTTTAATAGAAAGCCACTGAATTTCTTGGTAATCGGCCTTGGAACAAGGAAATGACCACTTATACGACCCAAACTTTTCTAAAATAATTAACTATTCTGGGTCTAATTCAAATAGATATAGATATATTTGTAATCAAAGTCCCAACTTTCTATAGTAAAAGATAAACCCCAAATCATTTTATCCTAGGAAGATTTTAAAGAAAGCATTGCCTGATATAAACAGTAATTTATTGGTTTTGTAGTCTTATCTTTTCTGGAAACATTTTCCTGAAACAACTAACTCTTGTTGACATAAAAGGTCTCAGTTCTCATTAACTGTTTCTCAGCTTTTCTATGTTTTTCTGTGGTGGCTTTACCCTCAAGTGGTCTTCCCCATTCTGGTGACAAGATGCCCACCAGAAACCCCAAGAATATATTCTACCAATTAAGCAATCCCAATTAAAAGGGATTGCATCTTCCTTAATAGTACTATTAAAAGTCCTGGGCCTAATTCTAATTGGCTTAGCTTAAATCAAATTATAAGCCTATCACAGGGTCAGATGAATAAAACATACTTATTAGCTAGTTCTGGCTCATGTACCTATACTTAAAATAGAAAGTGAGGGAGAGGGTATTTCACCTGAATGTCATAAAATAGGGGTCAGTAAATGATGGTCCACAAGTCAGCTACCTGCTTTTGTGAATAAAGGTTTATTGGAACACAGTCATACCTATTTGTTCATTCATTGTGTATGTCTGCTTTCATGTTAAAATGGTAGAGTTGAGTAGCTGCAACAGAGACCATATAGTCTGCAAAGCCTAAACTATCTTACCCTTTAAGAAAGTTTGCTGACCCCTCAGATAGACCAAAAATGGGAAGAAGTGGTTCTCAAAAGAAAAACAAGGGATTTCCAATTAAAAAAAAAAAAAAAAAGATGGAATAAATGCTAGACGCGGTTCTCAAAAGAAAAACAAAGGATTTCTAATTAAAAAAAAAAAAAAAAGATGGAATAAATGCTAGACAGGCAAAATCAATATTACTCCTCCAAGATGAACTGGTTTCAAATGATATCCCACATATCTAAATTAGTTGAACTGATCAAGTAGATTTTGGAAAGCATCTTAAAAAACAGTATTTGATTATTAAAAATTATCTTCTAACGTCACCTGAATTAGTGACAACAATTATTCCATATATACATAGAAGAATGCTTAATTTTCTATTTTCAAAGGCGGCTAAAGAGAAAAACACTTAAATCTGGCTCAAAGCGGTATTAAGGCAGACAAGTTAAAAAACAAGGAAAGAAGCTTCTTAGCTGATAACGGCCAAGACCAGGTAACAATGGCAGACATTGTGTTAGGTATTTTATATATTCTTATCCCATTTAATCCTAACTATCAATTCTGTGAGGTAAGTATTATTATCACCATTTTATAGGCAAGCTCAAAGAGGACAAGGAACTTACCTTAGCCAAAATATTACAGTGGCAGAACTAGCTCCCGAATCTATGCTCCCTCTCAGTGACACATGTGACACTGTCTTCCCTGTGAAAAACAAAAAGTAATTCATGGTGAGGCTAACAGAACATGAATCAATTCAGTGTTGATTATTCTACTGCTATACTCAGTAATATCCCCATGGCAGTGTTAAGCTCTCAAAGAATCTTGGGGCTGTCAGATATACAAAAGTCAAACAGATGTTATCTTCAAGAACAAATTCTCATTTCATATGATGTGCTAGAAGGATCTGGGTGTTTATATGAGTCATCTGGCCCATAATTTATTAGTAGCCTAAACCAGTGGATAGAGAACTCAACTCAGGAACTGGAGAATTGAATTCTTTTACTGACTTTGCCAGGTACGTGCTCAACAATTGTGAAAGCCAATGAACTATTATTTTTGACATGTGTATGACTATAAGCTTCTGGAAAATGTTGTAAACATTAACATAGAAAAGAACCTGAGTACTTATGGAAAACACATTTCAATGCATCAGAGCACGATTTTAGAAATAAAAAACGGAACTAAGGAGAGTTGTGGAAAATTTAACTGCTGCTTTGGAGCAAAAGGAAAATTATCAAATTCATGATCACTATTTTAGTGATTATTTTTAAAAACATTTTTTAATTATGAAAAATATCAAACATATGTAAAAGTAGAGAATCATTGTTTATACCATGTACCCTGTCAAAGCTTAAACAATTATCAATATATGTCCAATCTTGTTTTATCTATAACCTCAACAATACCTCACGCCCACTGAATAATGTTAAAATAAACTTCAAACATATCATTTCATCCATAAATTCAAAATACATCTCTAAAAGATAATAACTACTGAACAAAAACCATAATCACAATAGCATTATCATACTTAAAAAATTAATAATAAATTCTTTTCCTTTTTTTAAATAAATTTTTAGTTAAGTTACAGTTGACATATATTAGTTCCAGGTGTACAACGTTGTCATTTGACATTTATATAACTTACAAAGTGATCATCCCAATAAATCTAGTACTCATCTGATACCACACATAGTCATTACAATATTATTGACTATATACCTTATGCTATACTTTACATTCCCATGACTATTTTGTAACTACCAGTTTGTACTTCTTAACCCCTTCTTTTTCACCCACCCTGAATCCCCTTTCCATCTGGCAACCATCAAAATGTTCTCTGTATCTATGAGTTTGTTCCTGTTTTGTTCATTTTGTTCTTTAGATTCCACATGAGATCATACGGCATTTGTCTTTCTCTAACTTACTCCATTCAGCACAATACTCTCTAGGTCCATCTATGTTGTTTTAGATGGCAAGATTTTATTCTTTTTTTATGGCTAATATTCCATTTTGTGTGTGTTTGTGTGTTTGACTTCTTCTTAATCCATTCATCTATTGAAGGGCACCGAAGTTGCCTCCAAATTTTAGCTATTGTAGTAATGTTGAAATTAACATGTAGATGCACATATTCCTTTGAATTAGTGTTTTGGATTTCTTTGGATAAATATCGAGTAGAATTACTAGGTCTTTGTCTCTTGTTATAGCCTTTGTTTTAAAGTCTATTCTGTCTGGTTTAAGTACTGCTACCCCAGCTTTTTGTTTTGTTTCCACTTTCATGAAGTATTTTTTTCCATCCCTTTACTTTTAGTCTGTGTGTATCTTTCAATATGAGGTCTCTTATAGGCAGTAAATGTAAAGGTCTTGTTTTCTTATTTATTCAGCCATCCTATGTCTTTTGATTGGAGCCTTTAATCCATTTACATTTAAAGTATTTGTTGATAGATATGTAGTAATTGTCACTTGTTATTCATATTTTTTTCTCTCTCCCCACCCCCTTTTACTTAAAGAAGTCTCTTTAATACTTCTTGTAATACTGGTTTGGTGATGATGAACTCCTTTAGCTTTTTCTTGCCTGCAAAGCTCTTTATCTGTCCTTCAATTCTAAATAGTAGCTTTGCTGGGTAATCTTGGTTGTAGGTCCTTGCTTTTCATGACTTTGGATATTTTGTGCCAGTCCCTTCTGGCCTGCAAAGTTTCTGTTGAGAAATCAGCTGACAGTCTTATGGGAGCTCCCTTGTAGATAACCAATTGCTTTCCTCTTGCCACTCTTAAGATTCTCTCTTTGTCTTTAACTTTTGGCATTATAATTACAATGTGTCTTGATGCTGGCCTCTTTAAGTTCATCTTATTTGGGATTCTCTGAGTTTCCTGGGCTTATATGTCTAGTTCCTTCATCAGATTAGGGAAGTTTTCCATCATTATTTCTTCAAATAGATTTTCAATTCCTTGCTTTCTCTCTTCTCTTTCTGGTATCCCTTTGATGAGAAAGTTGGTATGTTTGATGTTCTATTTTTTCATTTGGGCCACGTTTCTTTGTCTCCTCCATTGTGGCTGCCTCCCTGTGTTTGCTTCCATGTATTAGGTAGAGCTGCTATGTCTCCCAGTGTTAGTAGAGTGCTTTATATAGTAGGTGTCCTGCGGGGACCCAGGAGCACAGTCTCTATGTTCACTTCAGTTGGGTGCTCCAGGTGTGTCCCTTGTGTATGCCCTTCTATTACAGTTGAGCCTTAATTGCTGTTTGCATGTCAATGGGAGAAACTGACCCTTGGACTGATTGGTTGTGAGGACAAGGTAGAGTGGAGGAGCTGTTGTGCAGGGGCTGACCCTACAGAGCAAGATTTGCTTTTGTGGGGCTCTTGATTCCTGCCCAATCTGTCCTTTGGATGTATCATCCCTGGAAGCAGTCAGGTGGTGCTCTAGCTCAGTCCAAGCCAGCCACCAGGTGTGTTGGCCCCAGGGCCTCCTGGGAGGGGTCCTGCCATAGCCTTAGTTCAGCCACAGCCTGTGCCCTGTCTTGGTCCACCTGGCATGAGCCACAAGGTAATCTAAAGGTGGCTGCCACCCATGCTGGGCTTAGAGGTATCTCAGAGAGGCCAGGCCTTGAACCGAAGCTAGCTGCACCAATGCCAGGTTTGGGGCTGCTCAGCAAGAGACACATTGCATGCAGAGGCCAGGTGCTGCTTGTTTGGAGTTTGTGAACTTTTGAGCAATTTTAGGAAAGTCTGCAACATGAACCAAAACAGGACATTTGTATGGCAAAGCCAGTGGAAATGCTTTGGGTGGGCCTGCAAGTTGGGTGAGGTGGGGTCTCAGGGAATCACCAGGGCAGCATGACCAGTCTTAGCTAAGCTGACAGAGACTAGATATGGTGGCTGCCTGCATCTGCACGCCAAAGGTGTAGAGGGCTCAATAAAGAAACAGTGGATTCTGCCAGTACTTCTGTCTGAGAGAAAGCTGCCCTTCTAGCTCTCACCCTGAGCCAGACAATTTAGTTCCTCCCCACATATCCCTGGTGCCTTTCGAGCTGCTTCTCCAGCACTAAAGCTCAGAGGAAGAGTCCATACACAAGTAAGTCCAAGCACAAACCCTCTTGGAGAAACGCCTGGGACTCCAGCAGCCCTCTGTCTCACTCGGCCACAATCTCCACTAGTTTTCAAAGCCAGAAGTTATGAGGACTTCTCTCTCCAGCATTGGATCCCTGGACTGGGGGGCTGGGACCCTTGATTCCTTTGGGGAACCTCTGCAGTCAAGATATCCCTCCTGATTTTTAATTTCTGTATATGGATGAGGGACCAGACCTATTCAGAGTCTCTGCCCCTTCTACCAATCTCAACGTGGCTTCTTCTGTATATTCTTAGTTATAGGACTTCTTTACAGCTAGATTTCAGATGACACTCAATGATGGTTGTTCTGTAGTTCAGCTGTAATTTTGATGTGGCCATGAGAGGTAGCAAGCACAGCATTTACCAAGTCCACCATCTTGACCGGCAATCTAAATAACAATAAATTCTTTTTATTATTTGTTTGTATTTTGCCTTCACTTAGTTTTGTTTTTGTTTTTGTTTTTTAAGTTTATTGGGGTAACATTGGTTAATACAATTATATAATTTTCAGATATACATTATAATTTGACATCTGTATATTCTATTGTGTGTTTACCACCCAAAGTCCAGTTTCCTTCAGCTACCATATATTTGATCTTCATCCTCCTTGTATCCCCCTATATTTGACCCCCTTTACCCTGTCTACCTCTTCCCTCCTCCTCCACAATCTACCCTCTGGTAACCACTAGTCTATAGTCCATATCCATGAGTCTCTGTTTGTTTGTCCTGTTCATTTGTTGCTTTTAGGTTTATATCCCACTTATAAGTAATATCATGTGACTTTCAACTTTTTCTGTCTTGTCTGGTTCACTTAGCACGATTATCTCGAGGTCCATCCATGTTGTCGCAAATGGCAGTATTTCATCTCTTCTTATGGCTGAGTAATATCCTATTTTATATGTGTACCACAGCTTCTTTATCCAATCTTCTATTGTAGGGCACTTTGGTTGCTTCCATACCCTGACCACTGTAAATAATGCTGCTATGAACATCGGTGTGCAAACATCTTTATGGATATGGGTTTCCAAGTCTTTGGGGTAAATACCCAGTAGAGG
>NW_006432943.1:6269531-6338027 GCF_000325575.1 Pteropus alecto
AATCTATTGTGTTTTCCCTTAGAGGTCATCGTATTTTTTTCCCTGGTGCCCTGAAAATTCTGTCTTTGTCTTTGATTTTTTATAATTTTAATATGATGTGTCTTGGTAAAGGCCTTTTTGGGTTGAGATAATTGGATGTTCTATTGACTTCGTGAATTCCAAACTCCAGCTCATTTCTTAGATTTGGGAAATTCTCATCAACTATTTGTCTGAAAATACTTTCTAGTCCCTGCTCCTTTTCTTTTCCTTTGAGTATTCCCATTATTCTTATGTTTCCTCCCCTTATGGTATCACCTAGTTCTCATATTTCTTTATTTTTTAGTCTTCAATTTGTCTCTTCTTCCTTCTGATTTATTTTTAGATTTCTGTCTTCAATATCACTGATCCTTTCCTCCATTCAGTGAACTATGTTTCCCAAGCTTGTTATTTCATTTTTCAACTCTTGCAGTGTGTTTTTTTTTTTTTTATCTCCAGAAGGTCTATTCAGTTCTTTTTGAGAGTTTCAATCTCCTTGCTAAAGAACTCATTCTGCTCATCTAGTTTTTTTATTTTTTCAATTCTTGAAATTGTTGATATGATTTGTTTCAGATCTCACTGAGTTTTTTCTGAAGTACCATCCTGAATTCTCTGTCATTTAAGTTGCATATTTCTGTATTTCTGTAAGCTTATTTTCTAGAGATTTTTATCTTTTTTTCTGAGATGCCTTGTCATCTTGGTTGTTCATAGTGTTTAATGGACTATTTTTCTGCCTGGGTATTAATGGAAGTGTGGTCTGCTTTTTTTGTTTTTGTTTTTTTTCCAGAAAGATTTATTATATAATGTTGCAAATAAGGTGTTTTTCTTTTGGTTTCCGGTAGGTGGTGTCTAAGCCTCTTGGATCTCTGCTTTATATAAAGTCTTAATAATCTTTTTTTTTTCCTTATAGATGTTTAATCATGCTCGCTACCCTCAGTCTCAGTTCCTGTCAGTGTTACTGACAGTTTTGGTAGCGTGTGCTGATTCCTCTAGGCTCCGTGGTGTTAGGTCTTGGAGGGTATGGGGGGAAGGGCCCTCTGGATTGGGAGTTGGGGACTGTTGCTCAGCCTCGGTTTTGCAACCGGAGCCAGTAAAAATCAACTGCTGTTTTTCTGCCTTTCCGTCCTGCTTCTCTGTCTTCTACCCTGATGACTGGGCCCTGCTGCTTCTTTATTTCTTCCAGTCCACCGCCCGACACCTGGGGTTCTGACCTGTGGTAGTAGTTCTTATGCACAGATCCCATGCTCAGATGTGCTGGTGTGCAGCTTGGGTGTTTTTTGTTGAGTTTTAGGTGTTCAGCTTGTTGTTTCAAGGGGAGAAAACTGGGAACGTCTCTCACACTGCCATGTTTAATTCAATCCACAATAAATTCTTAATGTCATTGAAGTCAATTATTGTTTAACTATCCCCATTATGTCATATGTATGTATTTCATACAAATATATATGTGTTCGTCCTATAAAATATTTCACAATCCAGATTTTGCTGAATACATCCCCATGGTGTTAACATTTTCCTTTTTGCCTTGTATTGCCTGTAAATTGGCATTAGATCCAAAAGCTTGAACAAATGTAGATTTAATTATTTTGGGCAATAATAAATCATAAAAATTATGTTTTGTCTCTCTACTATATCTAGTTAGGAGGCATCTGATTGTCTCTCTTTACATAATGTTAAAAGGTTGATTAATTTGTTCAGATGTTATTAATCTAACTCATCCATTATAAGGTATTAGATCACTTTTATGGGTGTATATAAACTTCCAAGAAACACGCTAACACAGTTTCAAAAAGGAATAAAGTTTTGTTTTTGTTTTTATTTTTTAAAGACTGCCTCCCTACTACCAGCTGTGCTGGTTTAGTTTTCTGAGATGGGATTTGATGAGGGGTTAAAAAAAAGCCTGAAGCCCTTTTACTATGTGTAGGAAGGGCAACTTCTCTGCAATATGCTTTATAGAATACGAATAAAGTTCAAAGTCAGTACTTGCTCTACTAGCAATTCCCTCTATGTTCACAATCCTGTCTCCCATTGTTTCACCAAAAGGAAGTTTATAAGTTTACCAATTTATAAGACTAGTACTATGCCAGACCATTAGGCTTCCTTTTGTAGAATAGGTCATATCCAATACTTACTATCTCTTGTAAAAGTATCCCAGGTCTCAGTAATGCTACTGGTCCCAATTGCTCTCTATATCAGTTGGTCTACTGAAGAGCATTTATGAAACATTTAATACACACACACACACACGCAGGCATTGTGCTAGGCTCTGACTAAACAGGTACAATCCAATCCTCATAAACAGTTTCAGAGAAGATACATGTTAAATAAGAAATTAGATAAAGAATAAACGTGCAAAGGGTTGCTAAGGAAATAAAGAGTGCTATGATAATATACAAAGAAAGCCTCTGACACAATTTTGGGAATCAAGAAAGGTTTTTCATTCCTGAAGGAAGAGTAGAACTGTGGATCTGGTACTATTAAATAGTACCGAAATGAGTCTCAAATTTCTCAGGTAATCACTCTATTAAGATTATTATCTCACATGGCCCTAATATTCAGGCCCCAAAGAAGTCACATTAAACATCACATGAAACAAACAAAAACTCCCTAAACTGTTATTGAAAATGAAATTTATTATAAACAATGGCAACATCAGTGTATCATTCTGTCATAAACTCCAAAATGATATTCTGGTCTCTCTGATAGTTTCTCCTCAAAAAGGCCAACCTTATTTTTAACAATCATTCATAAGCATTTAGTACAGGCTTGTGCACTGTAGGTATGATAGATTAGGAGAAAACTGACATGGATTATGTTGAAAGATTTTTCTGTACAATCTTTTGAAAAATCTATGAAGGTGTAATAGAAAATATAGACCAGGTACCAGTAAACATAGGGAGAATCTAGATTTGCATAATTGGTCTTGCAGCTTGGCAGAATAATGTAATGGAAAAAAGGAAGTAAGAGTATCTGAGTTCAAATGTTAGCTCTGCTACCTTTAAGTTCTCTGTCCTTGAGGTAGTTACATGATGTCCCTATGCCCTACTTCTTCTTGTGACAAAACATAATAATAATAGCTCTTCCATGGGGCGGTAGTGAAGTTTAGATGAGATGATGCATCCAAAGACTCAATATTATGGAAAATACTTATTAAATTTTAGCTATTATTATTACTAATAAATGCAGACCAATATATCTTTTAAACTCCAAAAGCCAGGACTAGTGTGTATGAAAGTAGAGCACTCTATTTTGTCTAATATTAAATAGCATTTTTATCGGCACAATGAATAATTCTAACTCTTGTATGTATTTATGCTGATGTTGGGCAGATTACTTTACCTCTTTAGGCCTCATTTTCTTATTTATGTAAGAGATATATTAAAGTCTACCTTAAATGATAATACATAGATCAAATAGTCCAGAAATAGAAACATACACATATATACTCAATTGATATTTTTACAAAAAAGCAAAGATAACTGAATGGAGAAAGGAGTTTTCTGAATAAATGGTGCTGAAATAATTGGATGCCTATATGCAAAAAAAATTGTATATCAACCTATTTCTCACACTATACAAAAAATTAACTCAAAATGCATCATAGATTAAATGTAAAATCTAAAAATATAAAATTTCTAGAAAAAGACATAAGAGAAAATCATTGTGATCTTGGGTTAGGCAAAGATCTCTTATATACAATATCAAAAGTATAAACCATATAAGAAGATATTGATATACCGGACTTCATAAAAATGTCTGCTCTATGAAAGATACTATTAAAAGAATGAGAAGAAAAACCATAGGCAAGAAGGAAATGTTTGCGAATCATGTATCTGATAAAAGATTTGTATTCAGACTATATGATGAAGTCTCAAAACTTATTTGGGCAAACAATTTCAGAAGATTGTACACTGAAGAAGATATACATATGTCAATTAAGCACATGACAAGCATGTGAAAAGATGTTCAAAATCATCAGCCATTAGAGACATGCAAACTGAAACCACAATGAGATATTACTACATACCTATTAGAATGTCTAAAATCAAAAAGTCTGACAATATCAAGTGCTGCCAAGGATATGAAGTAACTAGGACTCTCATACATTGCTGGTGGGAATGCAAAATGGTGCAGCCATTTTGGAAAACAGTTTTGTAGTTTCTTATATAGTTAATAAAACATACACTTACCATATAACCTAGTAATCCCACTCCTTGGTATTTACCTTTGAGAAAGAAAATCTTGTGTTCACATAAAAAACTGTACATTAATTTTATAACAACTTTATTCATAATTGTCAAAAACTTGAATACAATCCAAATGCCCCAAGAATGGTGAATGGATAAAACAGTTGTGGTACATCTATACAATGGAGTACCACTCAGCAATACAAAGAAATGAGCTGCTGATATATACAATAACATGGACAAATCTCAAATGTATCATCTCAAGTAAAAGAATCCAAACTCATAAGGTTACACACTACATATTTAATTTATATTCCTTTCTGGTAAAAACAAAATTATAAGGACAGGGAATGGGGATAGGGGAGGGATTATCTATAAAAGGCTTAAGGAAATTTTGATAAAACCATTGTTTACCTTGATTGTGATAGTTACATGACTATACAAGCTTATCAAAATGAATTGAACTGTACACCAAAGAGACTGAATTTCAATGTATATAAATCATACCATGATAAATTTCCAAATTCTTTTAAAAAAGGTTTTTAGTAGTAGGAGTTATACAGTAGCTTAGCTGTAATATCACCATGAGTATTAGTATTAGAAAATCATGTCAAAAATTATTAAAATTTCCCCAAAGTATTTTATTCATAATTATTACAATAATCAGGCCAGAAAACAAATAAAAGTCAACTGCATGAAGTTGTACAAGGATTAAATGGGAACATGTGTGGCCAATACCTGATTATACTGCTACTCAACATCCTGGACAAAAGACACACAATAAAAGATAGCTATTATTATTGATTTTATTGTCATTGTTAGAAGATACTGCATCTCACACTTAGAGCCCTTTATTAATTTTACAATAACCCCCAAATAGAATAGACAGTTAATACAGACACAATCTAGTTTCAGAATACTGAGGGAGTTCAAAGTATGGACTAAAATAAACTGGCAGAAATTTACTTAAATGGAAGTATTTACATATTTTTATAAATTGACTTTGGTTAATGTGTGGTAGAGGCAAATCGGTTCAATATCAGTTAATAAAAGAGGAGGAAGTTTTTGCTGAGAACTAGCTCAGTATGACTCAGTGGTACAGCCTTGTTGACTAAGGAAAATACAAGCTGCATTATCTGAAATATAGTAACCTATTTAAGAGAAAGTCCATGCATGATTCTACTCTCAGCAGGCCTCACCTGAAAATTTTAGGTGATGCCAAATTTTAAGAGTGATACCGACAAATTAGACTAGGCATCTAGATGAGTGTAAGTAACCAAAGTGAAACTATGTCATATGAAGAATTGAAGAAGCTGGCAGTATTCTATTTGAATAGCCAGTGGAGGCAATGTCCACTCCTACCCTTGGCACATCGTTTGTCTCATTCAAGAATTCCTCACTCAGCCTGTTAGTTCAACCTCATATTGTTTCTTGAGAGATCCATTCACACTCTCAAATTTATGTCAAATAACAATGCAATTCTGCAATGAATTTTTATGTGCTTGTTCAGTTCTTCCTAACAATGTCAAAACATTCTCAACATTTAGAACAAAAATTCCTCTCCAACCACTGATTTTTCTTTCTTATTGAAAAATTGTAAGGAGGGAGAAGGGAAGAGGGGGAAAATAAAAAATAAAATATTAAAAAAAATTATGTATATATAGTGTGGAAAAAAATAAACTGGCATTTAAAAAAAAGAAAAATTGCTTATATTCTTTACTCCCACTCTATCCTCAGACTGACCCTTATTACTTCATTGAAATAGTGCTATCTAAAGTCACTAATGAAATTCAATTTGCTAGAGCTGATGCATGGTATTCAGTTCTTTTCAAATGAGCTCTAGACAGCACTCAATATCTCTTTCTTCATGTAACACTCTCTTTCCTCGATTTTCGTGATATCCACTTCTTTTATAACCCTCCTATCTTCTTTTCAGTCTCCTCTGTTTGCTGATTGGCTCCCATAATCCATTCTCTACTTCTTCAATAATAATCAAGTTTTAGCTAGGCACATGGCACTAAAACCTCCATACAGCTAGGTCTGACCATGTGACTAAGTTGAACTGAATTGATGCAGGCAACTTGTGTTACTTTCTTAAAAGGAAACCCCTTAACCTGTATTCCCTTTCTTTTCTTTCCCCTACTGTGGATGAAAAGCCGATGAAGAGCTGAAAGTACACCTTTAAGAATAGTGAGGCAAAAGAATGGAGAACTTGGGTCCATGAATGATCTCATGGGGCAGAGCTGCTTATTCTCCCTGACTGCCTGTTCTCCTCAGACCATTTTGTAGAAAAATAAACTATCTTGTTTTAACTGCCGTATTTTTTGGTCATTTTGTTAGTCAGTTTATCCTGTACCTGATAAATAAAAAATGTGACACTTAATAGTAGGATTTTGCTGAACAAAATCTGAACTATGTGGCACTCACCTGGTGGTCAGGAAGTCAATGGCAATACACACACACACACACACACACACACACACACACACAGATTTTCTAGGTTTAAAGGCTGGTTACCCTTGTTACCCCCTGGTAAGATATTTTGTAATAACATTTATCATATTTTTATTTATAAAAGCAAATACAAGAAATAGTCTCAATAGATTCTTAGTAAAAAAGTTATGGAACATAACTATACAAAAAAACTATGAAATATTAAAATTATGTTGGAATTGTATTCAATGACATGTAAAATGTTAATTATGTTATATTTAGTAAAAATAAATGGAATAACCACTCAAAACAGTATAATAAACATATATCCAGAAGGCAAAATGGAGATTATGCCAATATATGGATAATCACTTCTGAAATGTAAGATTAAAGGTAATTCATTTTTATCTTTATACTTTTGATAATTATTCATAATTACCATGTAATAATTTTATTATTAGAAAAAAAGTAATGTAAAATACAAATATCAGGAAATAAAGGTTGTGCGAGATGGAAGGAAAGCCACCCTCCAAAGATGCAGCCTTAAGAGAACAGGTACCAGGATGGCTCTCAGTTGCCCCTCTAGAAAATCTACATTGGCTATCAATTACAGCTGCCATCATGTTTGTATGAACACCAGAACAGGAGTGCCCTGGAAAAGCAGAGCTCATAATCGATTTGTTATTTTTCCCATTCTTAACATATTATTTCTAACTCTATCACAAATTCTCAACTTCTACATATATATGTATTTATACATGAACTAACTTAGAAGGGATACCACTTTTCCACAGAACCTATATCATGAGGGCAAGCACTTGGAAAGAGCCAGAATGTAAGTGTATGTTGACTACACCTAGAAGTTTTCAATCAAACACTACAAGAGAGATGGATTAACAACTGACCAGTTTTCAGGCTGCTCTTCTAAGGGAGACTCCCTGTGTCTGCAGCCTATAATTGATATTAACTAGCAGCCATTAACTTAGAGTCTTGCAGAGTTGGAAAAGTCAACTACTATTCACCAAAGAGCAGGAGATAAAATTCCAGGCCTCTTTCAATCTTCTTCCATTAAGTCTCCTAAACCAGAAAATGGAAGGCAATCCAGTGGCAGAGCTAAGATTAAATGTATTATCTTCTCTCTCAAGCCTATTATTTCTGATGGTGTCAAGGTAACCACTCAGTGCCATGGCATTTACCCACAAAACTGATAACAACTTTGTTCATCTCATGCTCTCTCCATTGTCTCCACCCTAGTCCGAGTTATCATCATGTCTTGCCAAGGATACTAAAAGAGGCTTAAAAGTTGATTTCCTGGATCCACATTTGCCATTCGATGCTTGGCACCACAGCCAGAGAGATATTTTAAATAAACTAAATTTAATTATGGTACATCTGTTTAAAAGATAACAGCTCTTCAAGTGTTTTAAGAAAAAATAAAACAAAACCTTAAACAGGGCCTAGGAGGCCTTGCAAGGTCTAACTACCCCAACTTCAGAATTAGTTTTTAATAAACTTATTTTTGAACAGTTTTATATTTACAGAAAAAAATCATACTTACATACTTACAATACAATATGAAACATAGCTCCCATATACTCTACATTTTGTTTTCTCTATTATTAATATTAGCACGGTACATTTACTACAATTAATACTACTGATATGTTATTAACTAAAGTCCATACTTTATTCAGATTTCCTTAATTTTTACCTAATGCCCTTTTTCTGTTCCTATATCCCATCTGAGATACCACATTACGTTTAGTGGTCATGTCTTCATATGCTGCTCTTGGTTTTACAGTTTCTCAGACTTTGTTTTTGACAATCTTGACAGTTTTGAGAAGTACTGGTTAGGTATTTTATAGACTGTCTCTTAAGTTGGATTTATTTTATGTTTTTCTCTTGATTAGTCTGGGGTTATAGGTTTTGGAGAGGAAAACCATGGAGGTGCCATTATGATCATATAATACTAAAACTACATACTAGTAATGTGACTTATCACTGTTGGTATTGACCTTGATCGCCTGGTCCCAGCATTGTTTTGTTTCATTCATCTCACTCTCAAAGTTCTAGCCCTACCAGCTTTCTATAAGTTCCTCACACTGATCCAAATTCCTTCAAAAAACACTGTTCCCTCTATCTGGAGTACTCATTTCTCATTTACACCCTCCAATTTCACATGATTAGAACTTGCTCAAAGGTACCTTTTCAGCAAATAGTTCCCAGAGACTCACAGTCCATGTCAAGCTTTGGGTTTTCAGTTTTTGCCTTACATTTGTGTAGAATCACTTTCCTTTCCTTTAGTGCACTATTTATCACTAAACTATCAACTCTATGTGAGGAAGGGCTATGTTTTGTTTGTTTTATACCCATTTGAATATCCTTGATAATTAATTCAGTGCTTGGCAGAGTGGATGACCAAGAAATAGTTGTTGAATAAATTTTAATGAAACAAAACAATTTTTAAGCAGTTGGGTTGCACTAATAATAGAAGAAATATTCAATAAGACCCCAGTCAACATCTATAGCAGGCACTTACGTACCACAGCACAGTTTCTTAGCCCCACTGATTTTAGTGCAGTTTTGGTGAAAGTTCCATGGATCCTCACTGGACCACAAGGAGCCATATCTGCAGTTGATGGATAAGGCAATACATAAACCAGAGATACTAGACTTGAAGTAGAGCCAGTTAACATCCCCCTCACTTCGGTTTTCTGTGATAAATGTCCCAAATAAACTACTTGCATCAAATTCTTAATCTTGAGGTTTCCTTTCAGGGGCACCAAGACAACATCCATATAAGCAGATCATCTTAGAAATCCAAACAGAAGGTAATCTTGGGGGTATCCGTTAAAATATTTAATGTGAATATCATTGGACCCAGCATTCTCAATCTTAGAAATTTGTCTTGCAGAAATAAAAACATGAGTATATAAGTGTGAGAGTTTGTATTGTAAAATTATATAAAATCGCAAAACCTGGAAATAACCTGGACATCCAAAAAGAGGAGAATGTTTGAAAAAAAAATGATGATGTATCCATAATATTAAACATCACGCAGCTATTTAAAAAGAGTAAGTTAGGTCTGAACTTATTGACCTAATAAATTGTTACTATCAAGTGAAAAAAAAAAACTACCAGGAGATGTATAAAAAGTGATCCAATTTTTTTAAAGAAAGGTGTGTGTGTGTGTGTAGTGTATATGTATGTATGTGTATATATATATTAGAGCATAAATATCAAAGAGTTTAAAACAGATATCTCAGAAGAACAGAACAGGGTGGCAAGCGGGAGATTTTCTCCCCTTTTCACATCTTTTTTTTTTTGATTTACACAAGTGATATATTTGTGTAATAAAGAGTTTAAAGGAATTTTTTTAAGTGATGAAATTACAGAAAAAATTAAGATGCATAAAGGTAGTAATTTACAGAATAAATAAAATTACACAAATATCTGATTTCTAAGAAAAGAATTAAAAAGGATCTAGGGGACATTCAACATATATTGAACATGAAATCATAAGTTAGAGAAATATAAAAAAGTATTTATTAGGTACTTAAAGGTATATCAATTTAGCTTTTCAAGAGAAAAACAATAGTGAAAAAAATCAAATAATAATTAGATTTGTAAAACTGTCCTTATTAGGAAATTTAAGAGATCTTTAAACCTAAGAAGAGTAATGTCCACATGAATAAAAATAAAGGGATCTGATTGAAGAAAGAAACGAACAGAAAAAAAGAGCTTATGTTATCTATACTGAAGATTTTGAGATTGGTAATGGATTGATTTTTTTGACTTGCCTTTTGACCAAAGCAGCACTAACAATGGCTGGCTTCTGCAGCAGTAGTTGCCCCAGGCCTTATGTTACCACATTCTTTCAGAGTCTTGCCTCGTGGACAGGCTTTGCCTCTCATTTCACGCTTGTATCTGGCACTTCTTGAATATAGCCCTGTGGTTTTCTAGACTTCCAGATATAGAACCCTGCCTTTCCTACATGCATGTGCAAAAGAACAGACACTCGATCAGTTACTTGCTCATTTTTACAAAAGAAAACACTAGATGGATGAAACAGAAACTAAAATTATCTATATGGGGTGAAGTTAGGAGAAACAAAGTGAGGCATATAAGAATAGAAATGAGAATGTTATCAATACTATCTTGTATATAGACTTTAGAACCATGTAAATCTTTTTTCACAATCAAAACAAATTGAAATTAAAAAGTGAACTCCCAAATTGCAAGCAAATAAATTCAACTGTTCATGTATTCAAATGAATAGCCTAATCATGCAAATAAATATTATTCCAAATTACTTTTGAGCACAATACTCTGGCTATACTTGCTTTATTATATAGTTTTAAAAGAAAAACGGTGACAGAGAAAGCTTTAACATGATTTACATGCAATATGGTTTTATAATTTAGAAACCACTTCATATTATAGAAAAAGCAATTAAATATGCTAATACTATTAGGTACCAAGACTTTCAACATAAATATTATATATATACATGTATATGTGCATATCTCTATCATAATCCAAAAATTTAAGAAATTCTATATTAAAATTTAAAGAAAAATATTAATTGGAATTCAACACATACACACACCAGTTATTCAACTGAAAAGTAACAGAAGTAACAACATTCCTGTAGCAATGACCAGCTAGCCCCAATCCTGATCATGGGCTCCTTGGGACAATAGCTGATTTCATGCCTAGGAGAAGGAAAGTACAAGGTGAGCCTAAAACATTTTATTATTCTAGAAAGCGAGAAAATGGTAAAAAACTAATGAGACTTTGCTTGAATATGGTGTAAAACCAAAACAGTTTTTTAAAAAAGGTATTTGAGATAATTGGAGCAATTTGAATACAGACTGGATATTATTGTTAAACTGTTAATGAAACTGCATATGTAGGAGAATCCCTTATTTTTACTAAATATATGCTGAAATATTCAGGGATAGACTATTATAATGAACTTATTATCAAATAATTCAGAAAACATACAATATATAGTAACAAATAATATATATATATATACACACACATATAAATACAAACAAAGCAAACATGGCAAAAATAATATTCATAATTACTGAAGATGAATGATAGGTATGTATGTGATTACTATACTAGTCTTCCAACTTTTCAGTATCTGACATTTCTATATTTCAAAGATAGAAAAAATTATGTCACTGCATATCAAATAGAGCAAAGAATGGGAAACAAAGCTGATGTTCTCCCTAAAGTACATTTTTGTCCTCTGATTCTAGAATAACACAAAAAGAGATTGGGAGTAGTGGTTATAGAGAATAAAAGAAAAATGGAAGGATTAAAAAACAGCTTCCTATAAGCCAATATCATAACAGCTTGCTCATTAGATTAGTGTGATTACTTCTTTATTAGGCCTTATTTGAGCTGTCATCTGGTATCAATTAGGTCAGTTATAGTCTGTCAGGTCTACCGGAGGGAAATGGAGCAAAGTCCATCCTGGCGTGAGGATGGCGTAATTAAAGCGATGGGAATAATGGCTACTCTTCATTTAACCCTCATCCAATCAACTAAGCCCACATTGGCCTTCCACTCATATTGAATGTTAAAAATGTAGAAGGAAGGAAAAGATACTGCCAAAATAGAGTTTTAAAAAAATCTCATTTCATTCATAAAATCAAATCATCAGTGAGGTGATAGTTACAAATAAAATATACTGAAATATTGTAGAGACTAAAGAGAAGGGGGCACAATTCACTTATAAATGTTCTTTAATGATTTATTTCTATATATATGTGTATATGTTATATATCATGTGTGTACATGTATGTATGTACATATGTATGTATATATATTTGATATACATATTATTTACACACACACACACACACACACACACACACACACACACACATTGTGAACAATTCACAACCAAGGAAATAAAAGGAGAAATAAAGGTGAGTTTGTAAATATTTTACTAGGGTAAAAAAATTTTGCACAGGTAGTCTGGAATTAAAGGAAGAACATTTTGATCAGTCATGATTCGAATTGAGCACATAGCTCCCTGTAGCCATGAAGAATCAATCCAAGCAAAATCTTGAGACCAAAATTGTGGCTGTGTTGAAAATCTTTCCAAAGTAATTTTAAATTTATTCATTTTTGATTTTATTCAATTTAGCTCGGTTGTAAATATAACAGAAGAAGCAAGGAAGACATAAAAATCTATTAATCATTAAAATACTAGAAAATAGAAGTGAGGTTGGGATAATTATTCCAAGAAAATGAACTATGGTGAGATTCCATTTATATACCCCTAATAGGTAATAAGGTGTTTAGACCAATAGTTATGTATGACATACATAGATTTCCATCTTTTAATAAATCTTAGTTTTACTAATATTTAAATTAGACTTATTACTCCAAACTGTGTAATCCTTTGATGATTCAGAAAGCTTTTAAGGACTTTACAGAGTTTTACATATAGAGATTGAACTGAATATATAGTTATCATATACTATATTGTCTATTTTTCTAACAAAGCAGCTGATAATATCTTGTCATTTCTTTTCATAAAAGGTAGAATATGAAAATGGGGAATGTGGAGGTATGGAGCATACTGTGTATATTTCAGTTTCATTTATAATCTGGGTTACAAATTAATAGATGTCTGAGTGAAGGTGTGTAACACTGATGTGTTATCACAGAAGTACCTCTTTAACCTGTGTTGAACAAGTCACTTAATCTTTCTGGGCACTAGTTTTATCGTTTATGAAATAAAGACAGTATATGTTACTAGATAATACCTAAACTACTACTCAACTTTAAATTTTTTACTCTTTATGACTTAATTAACCCTCTCTAAAGTCATTCACCCTTAACAGGAAGGAATTAAATAGGCAGGCACCAAAGAAAGCAAAAGTGATATCAGATTTTTATACACATCCCTTCTTTTTTTCTTCCTTTCTTTCCTTCCTTTCTTTTCTTTTTTAAGATTTAGGCCCTATGCCTTGTTTAACTAATAAAATCACCTACAATGTAGGATATTATAGCAACTGTAAAAGCCTATCAAATAATCTAGATTGTTACAAAATTTGCAGGTCCTACTTCCCACATTAATTTCCTAAATCTCTTATTATCAACAGACATCAACCAATGGCATCATTGCACTAATAATGTCCTAATTAGTTTTGACTCAAGTGTAATTATGCTATAATAAAGCTATTTCTTATCATCGTTCATTTGCATATGGGTTTCACTGGATCATTCTAAAGTTCTGATAAAATATGAATTAAATTTTTGAACGTTAAGGAGCAATTAGTGTCAGACACAAAATAAAAGATTGTATCTAGCTTAGTTTTAAACCTTGATTCTTCGTTCATACACTTTCCCAGTTTACTCTGCCAAATGACAGTAGTAGAAAAAAGCTTTACCCCCAAAACTTTTGGGAAAAAATATTAGACAGTCGCCAATATCATTACCTCGATGCCAATTTTATGGCAAAGGCGCCATGCTATCTCAATCTCTGGCGCTCTTCCACCAGCTTTTCATCCGGTGTTTGATGGGCAGTAGCTTTCCGTTGCCTTCCAAGTGAGCCAGGGGAAGCCAGTTCACCAGGCCTCCCTGTGGTTCTAACAGAACATGGACAAGTTGATCTGCATCCCAGGGCCTGCCACTGAGGCTATGTAAAAATGAAGCTTCACTAATAGAAGCACAATATGCAAGATGCCAGTGCATCTCTGTGATTTACAATATGTCTAATGTGCAAACCCAATGAAGAGGTTTGTTGTCTACCACAAAACCAGATGGATGTAAGCAGTGATTAGAAGCAATTAACTCTATTCAGCACTAAATAACTTTCCGTCATTAATGTACATTTTTCCACCTCATTAGAGGTACAGAGGAGAGCATGAAGTAAGAAGCACTCAATTTGAATTTCAGATATGCATATGTTTGGAGGGGAAAAAAACAATAAATTTGCAAGGAAAACAGAATACATGTTAATATGAGCCTGTTTTGAAGCCATTTTTGTCCCACCAGTACTGTCATGGGCATATACTCAATTTCACTAGCCACCCACCAGGCCTTAGGCAAACAGGAAATGCATGAAGTTAAAGTGTAAGAAACACAAGAAGTTATCAAAGAAAACAAGAATAATGGACATAGATTTTTCTTTTGTTTTGCTTCCAATATAATTATTGTATGCTTTCAGTGATTGGTAATGTCATTTAAAAAAATATAGAAAAATATCATGTTGATTATTTAAGATACATTTGAAGAAGTTCAGCCTGAGTAATCAAAAAAGTCATTGAATTCTTCTTTACATCCTACTATAGCATTTCAGTCATTTGATGAATTTACTAAATAGAGGAGTTTCTACCAAAAAAGAAACTTTCAACATTTACTGAAATGTTTTAGGACACACGCTTACAATGAAATATTAAATGAATAAAAGAGATTCACTATGATCCAAAATATATAAAAAAAAAATGAACTCAGGAAAAATATTGGAAATAAATAGTATTAACGAACATTCTAGATAATGGAACTTGCAGGTCATATTTCCCATATTAATTTCCTAAATCTATTATCAATATATATCAACCAATGGCATCAATGTACTATTAAAAGCCTAATTAGTTCTAGCTCAAGTATAATTATACTTATAATAAGGCTATTATTCCTTTTTTTATTTTTTTCCTTCATTATTCCTACTCATATTTCTCAACTTTTCTGTAATGTATAGTTATTTGTTCATTTATTTCTTGCCTTGCTCCCCAAAGAATTGAAGATAGCTTAAAAAGTAAAAATAATTGAGTTATAAGGTGTTTTGTATGTATAAATGACTATAAAGTAGTAGAGCAGTTAAGAACATGTAATACATGTATATTTATTTCTCTTTGATGACTATGGATAGATAATACTTATTTTTGATCAAAGTCAGTGATATTTACTTCTTAAAACATATTTTGTAAATGATATTAATAGCTCATATGTATATGACTTTCTCTTTGCCAGATATTATTCTAATTAACTTGTACATATTCGCTCATTTAATCCTCACTAACTAATCTTATAAAATTGGGACTATTTTTATAAATAATCCCACCATGACTCATTTAAAACTACTATCAATTTGCCAACCAGATTGCAAAATTTCTAAAAATGTAATCATCAGTTGATAAAAATCAGTACAGGCCAGTTCCAGCACATTGCTGTTTATTAAAGGCTGACCTGCATGTGCTGCAAAGACTGGCAGTCCCGAAATAAGCAGAAACATCAACATCTGTTTCTAAAATAATGTCATCTATGTATATTGTATTAGACACCATTGATGGTCTCCCAAAATATACCCCCTACCTTCTTTCATTTCTTCTTCCTGAAAGAACTTGATTTTTGCACAATTGTTCACCGCTTTGCTCACCCCAGAGGGGACATTCTGATGTTTCTAAGTCAAAGAGAGTGCAACCTTCGCCTTATGCTGTTAGGAGTCAAAAAATGGGCATGTAACTTAAGTTGGCATAAAGAGACTGAAAAGAAGAATAGATATTCTATACTTTCAGAAGCATATTTTTAATGCTCCTATTATTTGTGAACAGAGAAGCATGTAATGATTTGTCTGATGGCTAGAGGCAACTCGACTTGAAACCAGAAGTGGAACTAGATTTAGGATGAAGTTGAGGCCAAGGGAGGCAAAGAGAAACTAGACAATATGAGTCCTTGATAACATCTTTGAGTCGCTCACCTTACTAAATCTCACATGAGATTATCAATGCCATTGTTAAAATTAAAAATAAAAAGCCAAAGCGAAAAGCAACAAGCATTTATTTGACGGCAAAAGACTGCAATCCTGGAAAGCACTGATTCAGACAAGAAGTCCAAAGAGTGGGATGAATGCAAGGGGTTTTTATGAGAAAAGGAAAGCAAATAATTACATGAATAGAAGAAAGGGAATTTCTATTGGTGCTAATAAACGAAAAGCTATTCTCTAGATATACATGGCTATTTACCGATTCTAAAGAACGTCTATAATTATCAGTCTTTGTGGTCAGGATGTCTGCATTCTTGTTAGCTTTACGGATAGTTGTTTGTAATACCATGCTGATTTGGCTCGGTCCAAAGGTTATTTTGCCCAGTTCAAACATTCCAGAGATTCAAAAAATAAGACATACAAGGCATTTCCTCTGAGATGGCGACTGACTCTTTTTAAAATGTCTCCTATTATATATTTTTCATATCATCATTATCTAAGCAGTTGGGAGTTTTCTTGTACTTGGAGCCAAAAGCATCTCAATTAACAGGCTTATACTTACAGAACCACACAATAGACTGTCTGAGCTCAAGCCAGGCTTACCTATCTCTATATAGATTCTTAAAGCTTGCTACATTTACATTTTATAATTCTGGTGCCAAAGGGCATTGTGAGGAGAGCATTAAGTGAGGTAGAAGGGGATGCAAAACAGCATTAGCCTCCTTAAATTCAGGCAAGGAAAGTCACATAGAGGAGAATGAATGAGAAAATATCTTTAAAGGAGGAAAACAATAGTAAGGGATAATGTGTAGTTAATTCTTGCAAAAGATGTGATGCCTGTGAAGGTGAGCAATTGAAACTAAGTGAAGTTAGTTCGTTGCAAGCGTATCAAATACAACAAGTAGAGAAGTGCAGGATAAAAGGTGTTCTGTGCACTGACTCTTACCTAATTTAAAGCCAACACGACAGAGAAAATAAATAGCTGGATCTTGCTTAGAAAGATTAGCATAGGAATGACCCCCTTCTCCACAAGATATCTTAAGATATAAAATATTTAACTATAACAATAACATACAAATAAATCAGCTTAACTATGCTTTAATCTTATGAAGTTCTGGTATATAAATAAAACCACATAAAATCTAAGACTATAGCTTGCTTTCCTTACCATAGTGTTCACAGAATGGGATAGCTAATGCTAATGAAACTTCAAATACTAAATTTAGGATAAAGGGATTTTGCAAATCTGAACTTGCAAATAATTTCAAAATGGCAGTCAGATCATGTTGTACTCCCAAATCATGGCGCTGATCATTAGTATCCCAGAGAAAGCTAAATCTGCCACAAATCACATCTACTGATCACTTCTACCATCTACATTTCTGGCCCATACATACTTGCCTGCCTGTAAATATTTATAGCATGTAGCTGAATAACTAAACCCCAAAGCTCTTACCTCTTAGCACTCCTATCTGTCCAATGAATACAGTTGTCTCTCTGTGCTTTTGGAAGTTGCCAAAGTTAATTTGTTAGCTTGACAGCCCAACCAATACCTCTGTAACTATAAAAATAATTAACTAGTATACTTTTTTATACCCTGGAATCAATGTATAAGGCTTTTCTAGTTTATGTATAGAGTACTGTATATGATGCTATAAAGAATGAAGAAAACAGTATACAATGTGAACTCTGTCCCAAGGAGTTTATAATTTAATTGTGAAGATAACATTATGACTATGGGCAAAATCAAACATTGTAAGACACTATACAAATTATAATATTCGAGAAGTCAAAAATTCCTAGTTTACTCAGAATTCAGCTTTTAACCAACCTCACCTCTTACAACTTAAGAAGGAAGCAAAATAAGCTTTCATCACATTGTACATTACAAGGCCTTTACAGAAAGGGAAGCCTCGAGTCCTCACTTGGAGATTATTTCCTATTTCTGTAATATCCTAAAAAAGTAGGCTATGTAATTCAAGGAGACAACTGGTTTAAAAGTAATAAAATTTGACTTTGTGTGGTAAAACCACATTGCAATATACAGATGATGTATTATAAAGCTGTACACCTGAAACTTATATAATTTTATTAAACAATGTCGCCCCAATAAAGTTAACCAAAAAAGAGCAAAAATAAATAAATAAAGTAACAAATTAGACCTTGGGAGTAATAATGGGCCAGAGGACAAAAAAGGAAAAGAAAAACTTTAATAAGGGAATACTCCCACAAATTTCAATGATCCCTAAGAGCACTATGTTTTACTAATAAAAATTATTCCTCATAATGATGAGCCTGAATCATCAAAAAAGTGTGAAATTAAAACAATCTACTTAAGATGGCAAAGAGGCATGTAAAATTTCCTTTGAAAATGTTTCATTCAAAATAGTTAAGTTGTAGCGCTTACAACAGGGGATCTGCTATCTCATGCTCCAATATTTAAAATAGTAGAGATTTCACTGTACATTTTTGTTCTAGAAAATTCCAGGGAAGCACCTGGCATTGGCAGAGTATTTTTACACTTATGAGAACAGCTCTTGTGAGTCATAGAAGTTGACATTTCTTTCTAGACTATTTTCCAAGATGAAGTATTTATAAACTCACACCTTTGAGAAAGTTTACCAAGCAATGGTAAAAAGATGGTCAATTCTAGAGCTATCAAAATGGACGGCATTCTAAGGAATTTACCTTGCTTCTTTTTTTTCTGCAAAGTGAGCCATTCAGGCATTGAATCTTCTGAAATTTCCTCGCCTCTTTCAGGGAAGCATATTGGGGCAGAGCTTGCCAGCTGTCTGCTCCCTTTGCCTTCTGCTGCCATTATCCTGAGGTACCGCCCCACCTTCTGGCCCTCCAGCTTGTAGGGGGTGGGGAATAGAGAGGAGAACAGAACTCTTCCTGCCTCTGACATGCGTAACACAATGAAAAGAGCAGAAGGAATATATATCTATACATGCATTTGTCTCTACATATAGACATCCATAGACTGATAGTGTGAGTGTGTGCATGTATATGCATGTGAATTCACATGCCCAGTGCCAGAATATCTCTATATGTATATATACACAGTATATATTCCATATGTTCTTTCTTTCTGCAGTACACATATGCAGCTGAGAATAACTACTGTGAAAAAAATTACATACTTACCGAAGACAAATTATCAAGCAGAAATAAGAATATAGGAAATTTAGCTATTATAAATTCTCATCTGCTGCCTGTTTTCATTTAAAAAAAAGCTCATAAAGCTTAAGGAAATATTTAGCATTTCATAGTACACTAATATAAAAAGACCTTTTTCCTAAATCTCCTGTCTTATATTATTCAGCCAATGTCACTAAGCGGGCTCTGGACTGATGACTAATGTAGGCAAAGGTTTAAAGAAGCATAAATACATGCCTAATTCTCTATATGATGATTGTGTAGATGTTGGAAGGAGCAAAGGCACAGCATAGTGCGAGCAGGTTAACAGATGAGGATTCAATAATAGACAAGTGACTGTAATGATTACCACGTGCAAGTCACGTGCACAGAAGCTCCTGGCTCCTACTGTGTCATTTAATCTTCAGCAAGCCCCTGAGTGCTTGGTATCATGACTCTCACCATTTTAGAGATAAGAAAAGAAGGGCTTAGATTAAATAACTGACCTGAGGAGTCTGTTAAATAATTCGCCACTGAGTGTCTGCCTCCACAGTTTGTCTTCTTACAAACTTTAGCCTGCCTCATGCCCAGAGTAAATTAAAATATCTCATGTATATAAAAGCATACTCATGAATATAGGAATAGAAAAGTTTATGATACTAGTCTGGGTGGTGGAAATTAAACTCTTTTAGATTCTTTTATGTCATTTCTTTACAGTAAGTAATTGCTCAATTTCGTGATGCACAGTTTGATCTATCAATGTAATCTAAACTGGGTTTTTGCAGGTTCAATTGCAATGTCTGATGTAAAATTTTAACGTAACTTAAAAAATAATTCCAAGTGTGTTAACTTAAGTGGCTACTAAAATAATAAAAATCTCTATTTTTCCCCCAGTATATATTAACTTTTATTGGAGTTTATCAAGACAGTAACGGTTTACTGGCTCAGAAAGACAATAAACCGAATTCCTTCTCAGTGCTTGTGACACTCCCTGGGGGAGTTAGGTTGGGTATTCAATAGATATATCAACTATTTCAGGCCACCACAATACACTGAATAGCCTTCAGTGGGCTGAAAATGCATCTGATTAAGCATGCATAGGCCAAGTGACAAATGGCAGCTATCCCAACCATTTCTCAATGAAGACTTCTTGTTTAGAAATTTATAAGGAAGTAATCACTTAGTAAGATCTATTACTCACTTCAAAAGCTTCAATTATTCATCTTACTAACACATTGAACTCTATTCTCCTTGGTGTCTAAATTGCTTCCTGATATTAATTTAAGGGTTTGGGGAGGGATCCTAATTCATTTAGGCTACTTGCTGCTGTTAAGTCTTTAAAATATATTTCACGAAAAGGTGCCATCCAAGTAACATTTTCAAAAAATTATTCAGCCCACAAACTTCTCACCAGCCTGCCCATTTACAAATTTTAGGCAGTAAGGCACATAGTCCTTTAGTACATGGTCCCTGCAATTATATGAAGCATCAAGAAAAAATTTATGCAAGCCTGAAATCGTTCCAGAAGTAAAGGATAGTTTTGCAGTAGTTATATAGGTAATTTGTTAAGCTCACGGACAATTTACTGGTATCTAGATTTGGGGGAGCTTTTTTTTTTATTTTTTAAAACTTACACCCTAAAAAGAATTTCTATAAAGAGGCATAATCCTATAGAGCCAAAATACTCTAATATGTGAAATATAAACAACTCTATATAGATATGACTGTTACCTTAGTTATAAAGTATTAAGTTATAAAACTATGGGTATTAATTTAGGAACAAAACTGATTGATTTATGTTTTGTTTTGTTTTGTTTTGAATAGCCTAGAACTACTTCTTGGGCTGAATTTCCTTTTTTTTTTTTTTTTTTAATATGAAGGCAGGGTGACCATCTATTAAAGAAAAAGAAAAAGTTTGGTTTAGAGGCTTAAATTTTATATGTGAACTAATAATAATAGATGTGAAAAGCGTATGTAGCTGCTTCAGTCAGAAATGCAGAACAGCTGTATTTGAAGTCCTTCGCAGAATATTTCCTTCAGAGAAAATATAACCTTGAACTCTCAATTAATCATACTATTTTACAACTAACATTTATTGAGTATTTACTATGTCCACTCCAGCAGCTAAGTTCTACAGTAGGTTCTTTTTAAATGTTATAACATTTAATTCCTACAACAATCTTATAAGAGAGCTAATATTATTATACTATTTTCAGATCAGGAAATTGAGGGTTAGGTAGTTTAAATGCCTTTCTGGAAATAACTCAATAAGGGGCCAAATGGGAATAAAAGCAGGATGTCTGGTTCCACAAGTGGAGCCCTTGATCACCTTGATGTTCTGCCACTCCTGTCTAATTCTTATTAAAAGGCAAGTTTTATGATATTTATTTACTGAAGATTGCCTGATGGTCATGAGTTCTTATATTTCTTTATATATCTGAATTTCAAACTTGATCAGTATGCTATGATTAAAAGCCATAATTTTACCTTTGTATAATTTGTTTAAGAAAGAATTACACTACAATATTTGATGTCAAAGTATAACTGAAGATCATTATTAGGAGGCATATTATAGAAGAGTTGCTGAAGACATCATCGGCCTCACCAACAGTGAATCTTCCTTTTTGTTTTTTAAATGGAAAATGATGGTTTTTTTCCTTTATAAAACAGTATAAATTATTGGAGAAATATTAAAAGACAGTATGAAAAATAAAGAAAGCTGTTAAAAACATTCATAATCCCTACTACCCAATGGTCACTAATAATAACTCTTTGGAGTGACTCTGTTGGCCAGTTTTCTATGCTAATACATTAAGGAGCATGCTTGGTGTATTATTCTGGTCAGGCTGCGATAATAAATCCTACAGAATTAGGGCCCTACTCTTATAAGTTGATTTAACCTTAATTACCTTTTAAAGACCCTATCTTCAAAGTTAAATACATATTGAGGTTAAGGCTCCAACATAACAATTTGGGGGGAACACACTTCAATCTTTAACATTAGGTACAGAATAATACTTTATATAGTTCCATAACATGATTTCTCTCTAACCGGTATATTGTGAACACCTTGCCATGCCAAGAAATTTTTATCTATAGTTCCACTGTTATTTTGATATGAGATGTTCCATGATCTTTTAAAGTAAAAACTTCATTGTTGAGTCTTGAATAATATTGCTATAAGCTTTTTTGCAGCTACCAAATCTTTGTCTATATCTTAGATTATTTTCTGATAATATATTGCTAATAGACGAATTGATGAGTCAAATGGTTAGGTGGACTAAGAGTTTTTATATGTATTGCACAAACACCTTTAAGAAAAATTATATCAATTTACATACTCAATAGCAGTGCTTAAGACTACCAGTTTCCTGATTCTTCACAAAAAAATTAATATTTTATGGCAACTTAATATATAACAAACTGACTTCTATTTGATGATTCAATATGCATTTCTATTATTTCTAATGAGAAATAACAGTGTTTTAAAAAATATTTTTTAGTCATTTATATCTCTTTTTTTGAGGACTGCCAGTTCATGTCTCTTATAGCTTCTTCTATTAGAGGGTTCATCTTTTTGTCATTAAAGTACATGAGCTATCAAACTTTTGAGTGCCACATCTAACTGAAATATTCCCCAGCTTATCTGCTTTTTATTTTATGTGTAGTGTTTTCTGACATTTAAATGTTTAGGTCAGGAAATTTAGGACAAAAACCTCAATATCAGAAAAAGTGTGCTTCTCCCAGACAATGGTGTGTTTTTGTCTTATAGAGACTGCCTTATGTAATTGATTTTGTTTCTTTCTTTGCTTTAACTACAAGTAAGCTTAAAAACAAATTTATAACCTACCTCTAACATGGAAGCATGTACACCACTTTAGGATAATACAGTCTCTTACTATTTTCTAATATATTCATCAAAGTTTCCTCAACTATATTTTACAGTGCGTGTGTATGTGTGTGTCGTGAGATGCTTCTAATGACTTCAAAGTTTAAATTTACAATTGTTTAACTATCCTAAAATTGAGTCAAATTTTCACCATTTGATCAAATCTAATAAATAAGGGAGGAAATCAGTTTCTGTTGTTAATGTTTTTCTTTTTTGAGATCTAGATATTTTATAAACTGGTTTGAAGATAATTCTGAAAGTAAAGCTCTAAAATTGTCAGTGTCAACATTATTGGAATAAACAGAAACACCGGAAAAAAATTTAGTACAAAAATCGTACTAAACAAATTCTAAAATATCTGTTTAAAATCATTATAGATCAACAAATAAATTTGTCTTGCAATACCTACATGTAATGTTTTTAACATCCCTATTTTCTATATGCATAAAAAGTCCACTGAGGTAAACAGAGAAATTCTTAGTTGATTTAACTAAGAAAAAGGTTACATTAAAGAGTACGCCAAATAATCGTGTGGCTCTAAGAAAAATTTAAACAGCCATAGAAACCAGTTTTAGCTTTCAAGTGTTTTATGTACAACACTGTAAAGAAGATATACATACATACATACGCACATACATACATACATACAATTGTAAACCTAACAGAAACATTCCTATATATTAATTAGCAGGTCCAATTATTTACCAGCTCGCGTCTTAATCCTGGATGCTTCTAGTTCTATGTATGTTAACATAATGGGCAATAAAAAGCCTTTCAGATAAATTCTATTTTACGTTCATGTAAAACCAGAAACCTAAAGTTCAGGTGAAGAAAACATTATAGAACACAAGAAACAGTAAACACTGCTTACGCATCACAGGACTCACCTGTTTGAAAATTGAGGGTTTGTGAAAAAAAATTACTTTCCTCCCATATTTCTAAGTTCTTCTGAATAAGCTAATAAATTAACAAGAGACAGATAAACAGGAGAGAATATCCAACATTTATTATGGATGCACATGTAGGGGTGCCCTAAGAATATGACACTCAGGAACACATTGGGCAGTTGAGGCTTATATGCCATTCTGGACATAAGAGGAGAAGCAAGGTGGGGGTTGTGATTTGAGACTTCAGAGGGCAGGAAGGCAATTCACATAGAGATGGAAAGGCAAAAGTTTGGTAAATAAATGTTAGCTGAGCCATCTTTAACAATGGAACACAAAGAGGACTTTGAACGAATAGGTCTTGCTAGGTTCTTCTCTATCACACACTAATTTATATTAAACTGTAGTTATCTGTGATAACATCTTTCTTCATAGAGCAGGTCCTCAACCTAAATTCCATTAAGGCATTTAGAAGGAAGGTCATAGGTTTTTCCTGAGTCTTTCTTTACTTTAAAATAACCAGCTTAAAATAATCAGTATCCTAAAAGGCATATTTGTGGTGGTAAACTCTGCTTCCCCACAAAATGTAATGAGAAAAACTATACTAGAAAGGACACCAAGGTTGTTACTTTGATAGCCTCGCAATATCATTCATTGAGAAATGTCTCTAAATAACTCAGTAACTACTTGAAGGTGGTTTAAATATTCATCATTCATTCTATATCTGTATATCAGATCTTAAATTTAGAAGCAATATTTTAGAGAACCGAAAGGCTCACATGGAAAATTTACATGCAATAGCTGAAGAGGGCAGGTGAGCAGGATTTTAACCACAAAAACAAATAAAGAGAAAACTAAACAATCATCTATGGAGTCAATCACATAAAAATTAAAAAGTCATATACACTAAAAATATAAACATCAAAATAAAAATGAGAAAGTGAAAAAAAATCTTCTGTGCACATAACAGGCAAAGGGTTATTACCTTTGCCCAACTCTTTGCCCAAAGAGCTCTAGAAAAATGTTTTTATAGAATTACCTATAATGATAAAAATGTGGGAACAATGTGAGTGTCGAATGGGTAAGTGAATTAAAGAACAGCTGTGCATTATATTTTAAAACTTTTAAAAACCATATTTTCAAGTAATATCATAAAAAAATAAAATAAAAGCTCATGAAAATTTTAAGAAAAAGTCAGAATATGAAATTTTACATATGGTCTGAAGCCAACTAGTAAAAAACATGTTATAAAGTTAATATGTTATATACATATACATACAAATACACATGTATTTATTATATATAGCATCTTACACACCTATTTCATGCATTTTTGTATTGGGACTTTGAAACCAACAAAGTACAGTGAAAAACAATTTGGTCATGAGCTGATAAGAATGTGAAAGCATCTGTACCCATGAAAAGCCAAGGGTTTCACAGTGAGTTGCATGGTCAAAGGGTTTACAAAGGATGGAAAAGTCTAACAGGAAAAGCAAGAGGAACCAATGACAAGAAAACTTAATTCAATTACTCAGCCATAAGAAGAGATGAAATACTGCCATTTGCGACAACATGGATGGAACTTGAGATAATCATGCTAAGAGAAATAAGCCAGACAGAAAAAGTTGGAAATCACATATCACTTAAATGTGGGATATAAACCTAAAAGCAACAAATAAACAGAACAAACAGAGACTCAGGGACATGGACTATAGACTAGTGGTTACCAGAGGTTAGAGGGGGCGGCAAGGGTGGGGGGAGGTAGATGAGGTAAAAGAGGTCAAATATGTGGTGACAGAAAGAAATCTAACTATGGGTGGTGAACACACAATGCAATATACATATGTGCTTTACTGTTGAATTGTATATCTGAAACTTACTGGATTTCATTAACCAATGTCATCATAATGAAAAAAACCCCTCAATTCATGAGCAAGTCATTTTTGTAACTGAGCTGCTTCCAGCCACTTATGAGTTCTAGGCCCTTTCTCACATAAAAACTTTCATTTCTCCTATTGCTCCTCTATGGAGAGCAACTTCCCTAAATACTCTCATAATGTTTATTCTGCTAAATAATTCCTACTTACCCATCAGTTCTTTACTGTCACCTCCTTCTGGAAGCTAAAACCCTGCCCTGAACAGGTCAAGTCCTAAGTTTATACAATATCTTCACACTTTTGTACTCCCTTATTGTAATTTTCACATATATAATTAAGTGGATGATTAGTTACTTAAAATGCCTTTTTCCTTCTTCTCCAGAATATATGTTCTATGAGAGTAGGAACTAAATCCGTCTTATTCACCACTCTGCCCCCAAGGTCCAGAAAATATTGTTAATAAGTACCATATTATTACTATGTGCCAGGAAATCTTCTAAGCTCTTTAGGTATATTAACAGTTAATCTTTACAATAGTCCTATGAGGGAGACTAAATTCATCCTCATTTTGAAGAGGAGGAAACTGAGGCACAGAGGCTCAAGGTCACACAACTAGTAAATGACAGAGCCAGTATTCAAACTCAGGCAGCCTGGCATCCTTAACCATGACCTATATCTCCTTGCTGCAGGTACCCCATGAATGTCTGAATATTTGGAGAAATGAATGAGAAAATACATTAGCAATAAAATGTGTATTTGCTATGAATTAAGTACCAGCAGAGACATGTCCTGTAACAGCTGTAGCTCATCATTTCATGGTCACCTGATCATAATAGATGCATAGGTCTCTGGTCCTATAATGGAAATACTAAGAACAAAGCTCCATAGACACCCTCATTAGAAATTCAATTATAATGATTTCTTTAGAATAGACTATTTGAGGCTTTCAATTTCAGTGATAGAAATCTGAAATTAAAAGATACGGAGTAAAGGCATAAATGGTTTTATAATACATATATGCATCCACTCTAATTATAACAACTGACCAACCACAAAGCTCTCCCTTTTGTTGCATGCTCTTATTTCTTGTTGAAATCAGCTTTGAAAGAGGGTCTGTAATTGCAAACAAGTTGTGCAGAATAAACAAGCCATTATTGTAATGAAGATGATTCTTGCTAAGGATTATTTTTAAAAGCCAAATTATAGACTCCCAGTCTAAATTGTATCTGGTTTTTTGTCCTTGCTTTCAAATTTGGTTGTTTGCATTTTGCCTGACCTGCTAGTTAGAGCACAAGTTCACAGAGCCCTTTCTGAAGCTATAATGAGCTTAGGTAATAACCACCACATAATTGTGTTCAACTGCATACAAGTGTTTACTTTTTACTGCTGTGCGTCTGCCTCCGAGATTTTTGAGATGTAATTATGCATTGCAAAATTTGCAAGTTGCCAGCCTTGCTTGGACTATTTTTGCTATGTTTCACATTTAAACTGCTTAAGTGCATAAGTGGAGGTATAAAACAGCCAGGTTTTCCAGACTAGAAAATTACTGTTGCTTAAATGGCAGAATTTCTGCTCTGTGGTTTCCTATTTCCATGCCTTGCCTCAGCTACATATCTTTTTAACCATCTGTTTCATTCTGGCGACCAGTGACAGGAAGGCAAGCAACTGTATCTGCATTACTATGTGGTTTGACATCTGGTATCTAAATCCAACCATGGTATTTATTTGTGAATTGTTTAAATATAAGATCATACTAGTTACACTTGCAGATCCCTCTTCATTAATATCTTCAACCTTGCTTATGCTAGAAATGCATGCTCTTCACCATAAAGAGTATGCATGTTTTCCTGCAGGTTGCATAGAACTTGGGTATGTGAACATAAAAATTCTTAAGTAACAAAAATACATACGAATGAAAACTGGAAATTTCAGATATGATATAGTGAGGTTCAACAGACATTGCAATGTGCACATGCTTTTAAATATTCCCAAGACTGTTCTTGTTGAAGGAATTCTGTTGAAACAGTGATTGATCATGACATATATGTCTTCCAAAAATACTACTGACCCAGGATCATTTTGGAAAATTATACTGTTTTCCCTAGAAGGAGAGGACTCTATGCTTCCTCTCTTCTCCTGTTGGCTTAAAGTGTGCATTTGGGAAATGGCTAACTAGAGTTAGAGTACCCAAATCTAGTAAGATGCCCCAAAGCTTAGCAGAGACCAAACTAGTAAAGAAATAAAACAATGGCTTTGATCTTATTAGCACCACCAGTGATACTGTTTACAAATATGGTCATAGCCTTCCTATAATCTGTTAATTGTTCTTACTGGTTAAAGACACTCATCCTTAATTAAGATTTCTTGACATCTAATTGAGCCAGGAACAATTCAGCTGGAAAGAACAATTCTGCATTAAAAGTAATCTCAGAAAAAAAGGCATGATTTTGGTAGTGTCCTCTGGAGCACCATGGAAGAGAGAGGGAATTGATCAACCCCACGAAGGAGGCACAGACTCTACCTGTTCCATGAAGAGCATCTTAAAACAAGTCTATCTTCATTTCTAACTCCTTCTGCTCTCTTGCTTTCTTAAAAGGGTATACCATGATCTTGTGATTATCATCCTAGAAAGCAGACATGATATCTGTTTAACAAACTACCTGAGAAATACTACTTTGCAGATTCTATGGAAAAAATATTTAAAAAGCAAACCAAAAATATTTAAAAAGCAAACCAAAAAGTAAACCAGGGGCATAGTTACCAGCTGAAACTCTAAATTCCCTCTAAATTTGCTTAATAGTATTATGCTTACTCTGCATAATCTTTCCTATTTACCCACCCACACTCTATCAGTCTACACTCTATGCATCCTTTGTGACACAGCTCAATGTCACTTCATCTAGGAAGCCTTTCTTAACTCTCTCAGAGTTACCTATTTGATGCAGCTCTCCTTTGTACTCTAAAATACCTCTATTATACTGTCTATATCTCTATTAAGGCCCTTATAAAAGTGTGTTTAGATCATTGACTTCTACCGTACCAGTGAATTACTGCCATAACAAGGTTGTATAACAAACTCAATAATATCAGTGAAACAGAAAAATAAGCTTTCATTTTGCTCACAGACCTGTGGGTCAGCCGGGTACTCTGAAGTGTTTTGTGTGTTGTTCAGTCTAGGGAGCAAAAGACAAGGGGAAGCTCTTCTCAAGACAATGGAATTCAAAGGCTTAAGAGAGCAAACAGAATTATGTGTGGCTTCTTTTGCCTTGGTTCAAAACTAGTACACTATCACTTCTGTCCATTTATCATTGGCCAAACCAAGTCACATGGCCAAGTCCAAAGTCAAAGGACAAGAAAATACATTTCATCCATAATGAAGCCATGGTAAGGGACAAAAACATTAGTGCCAATAATTCAATCTACCATAATGCTAGCACAGTAAATGTCACATATTCAATAGTGACTTAGGTGAATAAATGAATAAAATAAAAAATTTCAGAATAAAAATTGTAAAAATAAAATAAAGTTGTAAAAATAAAATTTACCTTTACAACAATATCCTAGTAATTAAATTCCTCTTTATTAAACTTTGAATTATCCATTTAACCTTATTTGGACTTCAGTGTCTGTATATTTTCCTACTGCTGCTATAACACATTACCACAAACTCAGCAGCTTTAAACAACACAAATTTATTATCTGTAGTTGTAGAAGTCAAAGCTACAATGGGTCTCACTGGGATAGAATCAAAGCGCTGACGAGACTGTATTCCTTTTGGAGACGCTGAAGAAGAATCCATTTTCTTGCCTTATTCAGCTTCTAAAGGTTTCCCACATTTTCTGGCTCATGTTCCCCTTCTCTCTTCAAAGCCAGTGAATGCCAGTCACATCTTTGTCACTTCATATCACTTTGATGCTCCTTGGCCTTCCTCTTCCACATGTAAAGGACTCTTGTGATTACATTTGACCTAGGCTGATAATCTAGGATAACCTTATTTTAAATTCAGCTATTTAGCAACCTTAATTCCATCTATGATCTTAACTCCTTTTGTCATATATAACTTAACATACTCACAAATCCCACTAAATAGAATGTAGACATCTTAAAGTGTGTGTGGGCAGAGGGTGGGTACTGAGAACAATTATTCTGTCTACCACATGGCTACAGCATATTATAATGAAAAAAGCACAGATCCAGGAAACAGTTTTAGTTTGAGTCCTAGGACTCACCAGAAATAGTAAATTGGACAAGTCCCTTCAAATTTCACTTGATTCTGGTGAAATGAAAAGGTTGTCCCAGCTGATCTCTAAGTCTCCTTCCAACTCAAATATAGTACATCAAATTAAACTTTAGAGTTAGAAAAGATTAAAGCCTAATTCATCATCGTAATATTACACGCACACACGGAAAGCTTAGCAGTGTTATGGGAACACAGAGAAGAGTCATTAATAATTCTCTCTGGGTGGCTACAGGGAACTTCATGGAGAAGATGAGATCTGAGCTTAAATGTCCCTGGAGTGCAAGGACAGAGAGGTATGCTAGGTCTGGAGACCAATATAGGGGGCACAGGTATTGAAGAGGCAGGGGCTCTATTTAGGGCATGGTGAGAAAGTCCATGTGAACAAAGCATAAAGATGCAGAACAGCCTGGAAGACACACTGATATTTATTTTTTATTTATTTTTGTTGTTGTTGTTAAGCAAAGTAATGACATGACAGGTTTTGTGTGTTTTATATAGGTTAATGCAGAAATAATGAAAGAGCTTCTTTTTACCTATTCTATTTAACATTCTATTTAACATTCCAGTTAGTAGTGTTTCATTAAAGTAGCTTATCAAATACCATAGATTAAATTTTCATAAAGATCTAAAAAGGCAAAAAAAAAAAAAATAAGGCATTTTTGTGTCTAAGTTACTATTGTTTTTCATATTTATAAATATCTATTTATGTAGAATAAAAATGTTTTCCAACCTCACCTTTTAAAAAATAAAATTATATAATCTAAGGTCATCCACATAAAGTTAAAGAATTAAATAAACTTTCAACCCAAAATTACATTCAACCCCCACTGTAAGTGACCACTTGCTGTATTTAACCACTTCTTATTGTTAAGTCCTTCTTGAGAGTCCAGTTCTATAGGTTCTTGTTTATTCTCTGCTCTTTAGTAGTTTAGCTGAGTCCAAAGCTCTAGGGTAATTAATTGCCAATTAACATTATCTTGTCTCTTATCAGAACCACAAAGATCTTGAATTACGGAATGCGTTATTCCAATTGAATCTCTCACTTTTGTCTGCCGAAGAAATGTTTAGATAAGATAGGACCCTTCTCCTTCTTACAGGTACCCTTTGTCTAAACTTCCTTGTAGTTTTCCAACATGCTACATGGTAGTGTTTATTAAATAAACACCCGAGATTGCCAGATATGTAAGAAAGACCAACACTTGCTTAAGCCCCTAGAGTAGGATCTTCTGTTTTTGCAGAACATAATCTTAACTGATACATGTGCCACTAAGACCTTTCAAATCTTGGCCCTTCCTTTCTAACCTCAGTCCTCATCTTTCTTTACACCCCTCTGCCCGACTTTGCCCCTCCAGGCACATATCATAGGCTTCCAGAGTCACACTGCTAATCTCCTATTCATCCTTAAATACCCACCCTGAACCTTCAAAGTCTCATCATACAGAAAGATTTTAACTCCTGCTCAAGATACTATGTTGTAATTTCTTTACATGTATATTCCTCTTACTGAAGTGCCAGCTGCTCCAGGGGAAGAACTAGGTCTGTTTTGGTTTAGCTTGAGTATCATGCATAGCAACTGCAGCAGCATGATTAAGTTATCAGTATAGGTTGATAAATGAAGGAATCACTATTCAGATTCTTGCCCTCTGTCCATTAAGGTAAATTACTAACAGTTTAATCTGTGCTTTTGAGTAAAACAAGTGAAGAAAACACAATGAGCTGGATATTTTAAATTGTCATACCCCATTTGTTATCTGAAATTTTACTCTTATATTTGAAAGTCTCTTCAAATACTGTTTTGTTTTTGTTTTTTTAAATGATTTCACATATTGGGCCAAATGGCAATAAGTTTACTTTAAAATACTTTTTGTAAAAGCTCATCTTTGTAAGCCAATCCATAAAAAAATAAGAACTTTTTTCTTACACATTCAATTTTATTCTTTAGTTTTGCAATTCACAGAGGAATAACTTTTAAGTTTCATTATGTTTGAAACTGAGTTTTCCCAAAAATTTTGAAATACTAATAGCTACAGGACAAAAGACACTTTTATACTTTGTGTTTAAGTAGGTTTATTAAATACTTCTTTGGTGTCCTTTGTGAATAATTTCACTGTCTTTTTGCTACCCAACATCAATGACGGCATCCAGCTCACCTGAACCTTTCATAATTCTCTGCAAGTCGTCTACTTTTCTCTTCCCAATTACAGCTCTCTCTACTGCTCTCCTTAAGACCCCTATATCACCACCACTCCTCTCTCAACTCATGAAGTCCTTGCTCCATCCATTATTTCTTCTTTTTTTTGTATCTTCTAACTTCCACATTCCATTAACTCCTGCCTCTCAATAAATTGTTTCAGTTTGGGATCCTTAGAAGCAGACCCATTAGACAAGGAGTCAAGTGCAAGTATTTTGTTTGGGAGGTAATCCTGGTAAACAGGGTGGAGAATGGCAATGTGACCTTTTTTATAGTGCAGACAACAATGGGTCTTCCTGCTTCTGGTCTTGCCAAGGATACCTTTTTTCTCGCTACTACCAGAATATCTTTCTAAAATGTTTAATCAGTTCCTGCCTAAAATCCTCCATGTTAACTATCATCTACTAGGTATAAGTCAAGCAGATAGGGATATCCCTACCCAACCTGCCTTTTCTTGTCTCTCCAGGTGTGCTTCCTACTACTTTCCCATCCAGTTATATAGAAGCTTCCTAAATAAGCCATGCATTCTCATACCACCATTTGTCTGTATCTGCTCTTATATCTTCCCACCCACGATAACTGGATTCCAATATATAAATTTTTAAGCTCATGCCAGTCTTTCATTTCTTCTGTGAATCCTCCCAAACTTCTTCAAGCAGACTTTTGACCAGTTCCCACTGCACTTTCACATCCAAACCCAAGCCCATGGCACTGACGTTGTTTGTTTGAAGGTCTATCTGTTTAACCTCATAGATTAAGGAATGCCCACAGGAGGGTTTTTGCAGCTCCCAACTTCAATATTGTGAAAGACCATGTGAAAACGAGCTTTCATTTATTTAACAATTACTGGGCTACCACAATGGGATAAAAAAGACACAGACCTGCCTCAAGGAGCTTTTATTTTACAGGTAAATATAAATGCAAACAACTTTAAAGCCATGTATACAGCCACACATTTTATAAATGAGGTACAGACAGTTGTAAAAGTCATGGTAGGGAGAAAAAGCCTGTGACTAGAAATTTTTATTTTCCCCAATTAAAGCTTACATTGAACTTTTCTAATTTTGACTTGCTCTTAAGTACTCAAAACTCCTTTGGAAGAAAATTCCTTTACTTAGGAAAAACAAATCAAAGAACTTGGTTGTCTTGATTACAATGTTTATGGTTATTCTCTAATGCTCACTTTCCAAATCTAGACTTTTCTTTCGTTTATTTCCATCAGTGTGATTTCATTGAACAGGTATATCATTCATTCATAAAATATCTTAAAACTCTACTATGCAAAATAAAAGGTGCCAAGAGACAAATCATAAGAAAAATACGTTTCACTGCATTTACATCTCCAAAGGGTAAAAATTTCATCGTTAACAGTTACGACTATGTATTTTAAATACAAGTGATTTTATATTGCTATTTAACACTTGTTGCCTCTCTGTAAAAATAATTCATTTTTTTGTTGTTGTTGTTTTACTTGAAGCTTGCTGTTTCAAGGACAATTCTGTAGTATTACAATAAGGCTGAATACCTACACTAACTGTACTAACCTACAGTTAGTGTAGGTATTCAGGACGAATCCAAAGAAAGGGGAGGAACTTCAGTACAAGCGAAAAATAAACAATGTATATTTAACACCGAGTTTTCTGCTGTTGTCATTAATACATTTTCTCACAATTATTTCTCAGTATCAACTATTAGAAGCAGGTCCAATGTGCTAAAATTGCATGAATGGTCTGTATTTTAAATACTAGAACTTAGGGGGAAAAAAACATGTCTTAAAAAATCCCTCCCAATAAACACAAAGAAAAACTGCATGCCAACAAGTGACACAGCTGGAAGTAGAGTTTCCATACTTAATAGAAACTATTAACATTTTACACCTCAGGAGTAACTGTCATGCTCAGAATTTAAACTGCCGCAGTCAATGAGAAGAACAAAAATGTTACTTTTCTCTATGAAGCTTTTTTTTATTTCTTATTTGTCTTGAATAATATGAAATGCTGCAGTTACCCTGTAATGCCTGTGAACTGAGTTATTAAATAAATGACTCCAGCCCTGGGCAGCAGTGGGCCATGACATGCAGCTATTTGCACTCACAATGCAAATTCAGCTGGATAGATGAGCCTGGCACAGTACATCCTCATTGGGGCGTTTGTTAGCCTCACTTTACAGCTGTCACAAATGATATCTGTTATTCGGCCCAGCCCAGGCTCTGAGAAAGAAATCTATGGCAACTGATGGTAAAACATGAAAAATTATTTGAGAAAAAGCAAACCTATTTGAAAAGCTAACAAACCAAATGGTTTAAAAAAAAAAAATCACCTCATCTTAGAGGATTAAAATGTAATAATAAAAATAATAATTATAGATTAGAACCAGACAAAGGATACCCACTCAGTCTCACCTAAAAGTGTTCTGTGATGGCTTATTAAACCAGTCCCCAAACCATTCATTTAATTTGTTTCTAAGCCTGCACTGTATCCCTGTGAGTTACTTAAGGATACAAATATCACTGCTTTCATTACGCTCCTCTGGTATTATTATATGTATTGAAATGCTCAGGGGAAGTTAGGAACCTCTCAATTGCTCCCACTGTACATTCCAGATAATTTAGGGGCTTGGAGGAAAGAGAAAGTGAAGAAGCCCTTTCAGAACAGAAACTGACTTGTCATTGGCACTCAGCAGCTCATCAAGACCTCTCTATCCTTGGAACTCCTACAACATTTTTATCTCCACTTGATAAAATCTCTCTCTTAGCTGTCTTATCTTTCTCATCATATGTGTCTCCTCCTTTTCACTAGAATTACAATTTTGATACAACTGAGAAGATGCTCAGTACTTACAATAGAGTTGTGTACTGGTTAGCTTTCAGTAAGTACTTGTATCAAACCTTTAATAAATAGCTGTTCGAAGTGTAAAAACCAATGATAACGCCAGATTGGCAATCCCTGCATCTACAGTTTTTCATCTACGAAGAGGCCATTTTGCTCCCAAAGACTTTATTTACACTGTTAAATGTAAAAGAAGGGTTACCCTATCATCTGGTGAATTAAATATCAACTCGGATATCCCTATTAGCAGAAAGCGTCTTGCCAACAGTTTAGAATTCCTGAGTCATTCCAAAGCACTTCTGTACTCAGAAAGGTTTAGATTTATTTGGATTTACCTTCAACACATAATATCATTACCATGCTAGCCAAACTCAACAGGTATTTTGATACTATATTCAAAGAAATCTCAATATGTGGGGAGGCTGGGTGGGAGGGAAGAGAGTTTCTTTAAAAATGAGTGGGCATATAGCATTTTCAGGGCAATGTTTCCTCAATAGCAACTGACCTGAAATATCTCCTCATGGATCATATGAAACCTTTAACAAGACATTTCTCAAGAAAATGGCACCCTAGAAACACATACATGTGTGAGGACACACACACCACTCACACACAAAACATTGTTTTTAATAGCCAAGGGCACTTTGGCACAATGCGGGGCGGTAGTTGTCAACATAAACAGATGGTCAAAGAAGTGGGCAAACACTTTGTGTGAACTAGTTCCATAAATGAAGTTTTTTATTTCATTTTAAATGCCATACTTACTTAACCAGCTTTCAGACAAGATGATACATGTAGCCAGTTGGAAAGAGTTCCCTGCCAGGCTTCTGTGTTTTTATGACAAAATTAAAAGTCCACAGATGGAATAACTCAAAGCTAATTCTTACAGAGTTTGTTTAGTTAGAATGGGGGGAAAAAGAGAATACCATATTGCTTCAAATTAAAGCCACAGCTACAAAATGAGAGATTTTTAACTGGGGAGAAAAGACACAGAAACAGCCTTTTAAAGGAATAACATGTCTGTTTTTTAAATGAGTAGAATTATTTATCCATTAAAATAGCAACTTCCCCCTAAGAGTTTGAGGATCATCTAGGAAACTCCTGATTCCAAACCCAACCCTGAAACAACTCAGCATCTTTTCAATCAGTGCTTTGAAAAATATCACGATTTGCCACTTTAGCTACCTTCTAACGATATACAATCTTCCCATCACAACATAACTAGCCATTAAGTTTCAAAATCAAAAAGAAAGACTCCTGCATATGAATTATGGGAAGAAAGGGGATGTCTGAGAGGAAATGTAGGAGACCAGCTGTCTTGGCATTGTTCATTCTGTGAAAGATTCTGTGGCTTTATTAGAATCTTTAGCTGATTTATTCAATGAGGAAATGAAACAGACCTGATGTTTTGTCAAATGTGGTGGCCCATGTATAAAAACATGAAATGTATACAATATTGTCTATTGGGGGAAAAAAAGAAAATAAGAGAACCCAAAATGAAGGAAAAAGCTCTTGTATTAGCCATATCAAATGGAATATGTTACCAGTCTTCCAATTAAAACATAAACACACTTAGGCATGTAAAATTCAGTTACTAAAACTAAACTTGACAAGGAGATTTCATCTCTAGCTTCTTCAGTGTAATAAACACCCATTCAGAAGTTCAAAAGTAAACAAGAAAAACAGAAAGATGTAATCAATAAAATAATTGTAGTCAATAATTGCCTGCAACATAGAAAAACATTGTTTTCACATTTTGCCAGTTAACTGATTTGACTTGATATGATTAACTTGCTGGTTTCAGGTAAATCTAAGTATCTGTGTTATAGATAGGAAGTAAACTATCATATCAGCTTCTTTTTCTCTTCTAGAAATATATTTCTACTTATTTCCACAAAAGGAATTTTTTCACTGCCAAAGGTAGGGGGAAGGGGTTTCTTAGCAAAAAACCAATATACAACATTTGCTAGGAAACAGCTGGTCTTTTCCCAGAATACAGCTCTGCTCTCCTAGACTTAGGAAGCCTGAGTAAGCTCTAACCAATGCATAAATTAAGACTCTAAAGAAAATAATGGCTCTCTCTTCTCTACTTGGCATCCAGCAATTAAAGTCAGAAGTTCTGTACTATTTCATACCCACGGAGATCTGAGTGAATCTGAAGTTCTACATTACTCACTGAATGGTTCACCTATGATTTCCATTTCTTTGAGGAGAAAATTGGCCGTATTATGACATTTCCTGTTTTACATCTGATTATCTTTTATTTTAGGAATTCCTTTTAGTTACTTCACTTGTTTCCTCTACGCTACTTTCCATAAGAATCCCAGGCAGCATCTTTGTAGTAAACTTCTTTACCATACAAAAAATGAGGGTTTCATCCATCTTTACCTACTATTTAAGGAAATCATATCAGGATTACCTTAAAATTAGCATTTATTTTAATACAATATGGACTTCAAAACAAGCTGCAATATTTCACTAGTTGTTGATAAGGGTTCTGCAGACATCAGTGTGCCAAGAGAGGCAGACTTTGGATGTTTTGATTGTTAAAGGAGCATCAGGTCTTAAAAGACAGAAGCTATCTCTGTCTTAAGAGGCTCTTAATAGAAATTTAGATAACAGGGAATGTGAAATTCAGTATTTTGGATGCTTACAAGTAAATGTTGTTGTCCAGATAGAGCCAATTTTAAACTGTGAAGGATAAAACTCAGCAGGTGACATAACTTAATCCTCAAATTACTTTTGATGAATACTGGAAAAAAAACAAATATTAGCTTACCACGAGGAGAAATTTTAAATAACCTTGACATGCTAGAGAAACAGGTATATTGCAAACAAGATGTGACTCAGCAGGATACAACACCCTGTATTTTACTTAGAAAGGAAACAAACGTGTTCAGTCACAAGGGGAGGCTGAACAGATTTGTATTTGCAAGAGCAGAAAAAGATGGCAGTCATCCTAGACTAAAGGCCAATTACAGACATTGGAGGTAAGCAGTATTAGAATTATGAACTTTCTCAGGGTATTAGAATGTATAGCAAAACAGCACCCTAGTGAAATCTTGAGGAAATCTCGTTGTTGCAATGGTCAAGAGTTAGTCTTTTTTAGAGAAGAGTTTTTCCCTAAATGTAAGTTATTGATATGTGAAAATAGTTCTCTGGACAAATGTCTGAGAATCACTGGGTTAAAGAGGTTTCTCAATTTCAGGACTCCTTAAAGCCTTGATATAGTAATGTGCAAAATAAATCTTCCAGCAGGAGGCTCCTATTTTGAGTTTCCCAACTTATTTGACCATGAAACCTTTTAACTTATATGAGACAATGTTCTACAGAAATCACTAAAAATGGCAGTTATTATTACTGTGTTTTTTAGGCCCTATTACATCTAACTAAACTTTGTTTATCACCTGAATAGCAAGCACTTAAAAACTAAAGTTATAGATAGCTTCCTTCCACAAAGAATTTGTTCCTTCCATTTTAGATCCTTGTAATTACATGCAATGCTGAAACAGGAATGTTTTTCCCAAGGTGACATATGTTTAAGGAGGAAGTAAGGGAGAGAGTAGAAGGTGTATTGTGCACCCTAGAAACTACCTTGAAATTTAAAGTTTTATGACTACTAGTTTTTTCACATAGAGAGGATTCACACATTATTTGAGATGGTGCTAGGATCTATGCAATTCTTTTAATACACTCCATATCTATGTTCAGAGTGGGAAAATGTTACCACCACAAATATAATATGATGCCAAAACTACTTTTCTTAACTATATCTATATAATTCCTATAATGTCCTTCTACAATAAAAGCTCTTTGAGGTCGGGGACTTTGTACACTACAATTTCTACAGAGTCAAGAACAGGGCTTGACACACAGAAGCTCAATAAACATTTGTTAAGTGATTAATTAAATGAATGAATCCAAAGTATTTAATTAAAATATTATAGTATAAAATCATAATTTATATTTGGCTCTAAGATATTTTAGACCATTAAGTAAATAAGAGAAATTATTTAGTTTTTGTCTATAGGGTTGCTATTAGCACCAATTACTAAAAAACACTTTATTATTCCTTCTCAGAATAAATGCATCCATTAGAATGATGAGTAAAGTGCTCATTAGTCAACCTGAATACTAAAAGTGGTGGAGGTTAGCTTACTCAAAGCCTGACCTTTGCAAACATTTTGCTTCTCAAAAAAAAAAAAAAAGAAAGCAACATTTCCCTCCCTAATCATCCCTCTTTGATCCTCTGGTTAATTGGGGAGCAATATCTCTTTTAACTTTGCTAAATATCGCAGAGTATTTTCAGTAAATGTCACCATAAATTGAAAGCGACATTAACATGGTAGATGTGTTTCCTTTCTGATCACGTGTAATGAACTTAGCCATTGCTCTTGTGCTTTCCCTATTAGTATTGATTTTCCAAGTTGATAACGGATAGCAGAAAAAGACTTATTTAAACATTCTCACCTTTGGCCTTACCAGAAGCTTAATTGTTACCCTGAATACTCAATGGAGACATTTTAATACCTCAAAAATAAACAGTTAAGCTACTATTTTGATTATGTTGTACCCTCGTTATTCTTATACTTAATGTTGCAGAAATGATGAACTTAGCATGCTGGTGAATCAAGGGAAAAACCAATAGGTCTGTGAGTGCTAATCTCCTTCAGCCACAGGACAACATCTATCTCAGCAGGTATTACTTGTGACTCTGAATGTCATTTAATTTCTATGATCCTTGGATTTGACTCTAGAATTGGAATATTATCTAGGTCATGGAATTTCTTTAAGGATTAATTCATAAAACACGTGACATGAGGTCACTGAAGATATGTCTAAGTATTTCTATTTAGATGCTTTATCAGTAGTGTGTGGCAAAACTGAATATCAGCAGATGAGCCTTAACAAAAGCACTACATTTTTTAAAATGAATCATATGGTAGCCACAGATTGAAGTGGCCAAACCACTCACACATTTTAGTGCAAAATTAGTATCATCCTAAACTGAGTCTTTTACCTTTTTCTTCTTTCAAAAGCAGGCAAAACAAGAGGACACAGAATCAGGAGCAGGTTACATAGCTTCAAATCAGCAGTGCAAGGTCAGAGACTAATAAACCACGGGACTGTTAACCAAGAAACTTAACTATAATGTGCCCCTGGGGTAAAATTCCTCCTTAATGGAAACCACCTTAGGGTCTTTTAGTCTCCTTCCTGTTCACTGTAGTCAATCATGACCAGAGTGTGTCTTTTCTTCCTCGAACTTTCTAAGGAGTGAAGGAAAATCTCTCAGAACTGAACCAAATTTCTGCTCCTTCAAGGTTAAGGAATGGAGTCCACCAGCAGCGGGACAGCAGAGGCTGAACTGCAGCACCCACCTCACCCACTCGGGGCAAGTGTACAGACAGCAAGAAAGTCCCAGGTGTGAGCCATGGCCCGTGCCTCTCTGGCTACTTTGTTTTGGCCTTTACAAAAGAGAAAATTGAAAACCGGAAAAGTAGGCACAAGTTGTCATAGACAAAATCTGGACTCAAAGGCACATCCTCCATAGTAAGTAGGAATACATTCCAGGCAAGCAGAAAATAATTCTAAGTTCATTCACCTATAATATGGGGAAAACAGATTATATAAACTATAACTTATTATAGTTATAGTTAACTTATGTTTTGTACTTTTAAAGAAAACATATGTAGTCCATATATATTCCCTCATCAGTTTTATAATTCTTTCTATTAGTATAACTAAAGTTCGAGTTTTGTATATTTTATTCTTTCACCCGAAACAACAAATTTCATTCTTTCATTTTCCACAAATTAACATAAAGAACACGTACACCATCAAAATCACTATGAAATACTCTCATTGTCTTTTATGAGGAAGATGTAGTATGATCACCATTACATTTGCCCTGGGTTTCTGCTTGGTACAGAATCAAAGAAATATTCCCTTTCATTTCCTGAGAAAACATTATTTTATAATGGAAACTTCAGTATTTTCTCTCATTCTCCTGCCTCATGCAAGAAGCTCTAAAGTATTTAGACCATTGTGAGGTCAAATAGAGAATAGTAAACAATAGTTTTACTAAAATGGTATCTGAAACCATTGTGTGTACAGTATTTCTGAACTACCTTTGAAGAATAACTCCTTACTAGAGATTTTGGAAAGAATGTAGTCAGTAATGTGACAAAATGTAAATATACTTCAAAGAGAATATTCTTGGATCACTGCCTTAAACCTTACTTTTCCATATTTTATTTTTAACATTCAGAGTTCTGGCATGGAAAAGAATGGCTAAACAACCTTCCCAAGTCAAGCTGCACAATTTTTCCTTTCTCCTAAGTAATTATTATAGATGACTGCTAGTTCTCTACCAAAACGACTCTAAAGCCAACATAACAAAACAAAACCCTAAGACTGCTAGTTCTTAGAAATTAAGAACTAGTTAAAATGTTTAGGAAGTTAAGTGTGAAAAAAAATCAGATTTCTATACTTTTTTTTTCCTGGTTTACATCAACTGTACTTTTTTTTGTTTTACTCTTTGACACCCCCAACCTCACCCATTCTCCTCCTACTCCATCTCTATGCGCTTGGTTTGGGGAGTTTGTTTTATATTCCACATATAAAAGGGACCATATAGTATTTATCTTTCTCTGACATATTTTATTTAGCATAATGTACTCAAGGTCTACCCACGTTGTCACAAATAACAAGATTTCATTCTTTTTATGGCTGAATAATATTCCATTGTATATATGTGTATATGTTTGTGTATATATGTATGTGTGTAGTTGATAGATAGATACCTTTTCTTTATCTATTCTTCCATTGATAGGCACTTAATTTGTTTCCCTATCTTGGCTATTATAAATAATGCTGCAGTGAACGTGGGGGTGCATATATCTTTTCAAATTAGTGTTCTCATTTTCTTTGGATAAATATCCAAAAGTGGAATTGCTGGATCGTATGGTAGTTCTATTTCTAATTGGGAGTGGGGGAACTCCATACTGTTTTCCATAGTAGCTGCATCGATGTACCTTCCCAACAACAGTGCACAAGGGTTTTTCCCTACGTCCTCACCAACACTTGTTATTTCTTGTCTTTTTGGTAACAGCCATTCTAATGGGTGTGAGGTAATATCTCATAGTGGTTTTGGTTTGTATTCTCTTGATGACTAATGATGTTGATCATCCTTTCATGTACCTGTTGGCCATCTGTATGTCTTATTTGAAAAAAAAGTCTATTTAGATCTTTGGCTCATTTTTTAATTGAATCATTTGATTTTTTGCTATTGAGTTGTATAAGTTCTTTATACATTTTAGATATTAGCCTCTTATCAGATATGTGATTTGCAAGTATTTTCTCCCTTTCAGATGGCTGCTTTTCATTTCGTTGACGGTTCCCTTTGCTGTGCAGAATCTTTTTAGTAAAATGTAGTACTACTACTTATGTTTTTGTTGCTTTTGTTTTTGGTGTCATATTCAAAAAATAGTCAGCAAGACCTATGTCAAGGAGTTTATAGTCTATGTTTCATTCTAGAAGTTTCATGGTTTCAGGTCTTACATTCAAGTCTTTAATCTATTTTGACTTAATTTTTGTGTATGGTGTAAGATAGTGTTCAAGTTTCATTCTTTTGCATGTGGCTGTCCAGCTTTCCCAACACAATTCATTAAAGAGACTGTCATTTCCCCCATTGAATATTCTTGGCTCTTTTGTCATAAAGTTACTGACTATACATGTGTGGGTTATTCTGGTCTTTCTATTCTGTCCCATGGATGAATGTGTCTGTTCTTATGGCAATATCATATTGTTTTAATTACTATAGCTTTATAATATAGTTTGAAATCAGAGAATATAATGCCTCCAGCTTTGTTCTTTTTCAAGATTGTTTTGGCTATTTGTGTGTATGTACGTGTGTGTGTGTGTGTGTGTGTGTTTCCATACAGATTTTAAATTTGTTCTGTTTCTTTGAAAACTGCCATTGGTATTCTTATAGGAATTACACTGAATCTGTAGATTGCTTTGGGTAGTATGAACATTTTAACTATATTAATTCTTTCAATTCATGAGCTGGAATATCTTTCCATTTATTTGTGTCTTCTATAATTTCTTTCATTACTGTCTTAACAGTTTTCAATATACAAGTCTTTCATCTCCTTGGATAAATTTATTCCTAGGTATTTTATTATTTTTGATGTAATTGTAAACAGAATTGTTTTCTTTATTTTTGATAGTTTATTATTGTATAGAAATGCAACAGATTTTTATTTATTGACTTTCTATCTTGCAACTTTACTGGATTTGTTTATTAGTTCTAACAGTTTTTTGATGAAATCTTTAGGGCTTTTTTTAATGTATAATATCATGTCATCTGCAAATAGTGACAGTTTTACTTCTCCCTTTCCAATTTGGATGTCTTTTATTTCTTTTTCTTTCCTAATTGCTTTGGTTAGGATTTCTATGTTGAGTAAAAGTGGCAAAAATGGGCATCCTTGTCTTATTCCTGATTGCAAGAGGAAAAACTTTCAGCTTTTTGCCATTAAGTATGATGTTAGTTGTGGGCTTGTCATATATGGCATCTATTATGCTGAGGTATGTTCTCTCTATACCTATTTCTTTTGAGAGTTTTATCATAAATGGATGTTAAACTTTGTCAATGCTTTTTCTGCATCTGTTTAGATGAACATGTTTTTTTATCCTTCATTTTGTTAATGTGGTATATCACATTAATCCTATATTTTTAAAACTATGAAATAAATGCTACGAGTTTTCAATTTTCTGTGAATGATCATACCATATTTACCTTTGTATAAAACCTTTCACTAGCTTCCTCCTGCATTTACAGTAAGACCCTAATGCCTACAATGATCATGACTATGATGAACTGAGCACTGTGAGCGGAAACTCCCCTCTTTCCTTCCAAACCCCTACCATCCTTCTTGTTCTCTATGCTCCAATTCATTGGAGCATATTACAGGAATTACAGGAATTCCCTAAGGTCTTTCCTGCCTCAGAACTTTCACACATGTTCTCCTTTCTTTTTGGAATACTTTATTTCATTCTTTGCATGACATTCTATCATTCACATTCTAGCATAAATGTCATCTCAGAGAGATCTTTCCTGACCTTGCAATCCAAAGTAGACTTCCATTACCAAAACCACTACCAAAGTTATTCTCCCTCTCAGCACCCAATTCTTTTGTTTTATAGCACTTATCACAAAGTATATGCATGTGTGTATGTGTTTGTATGTATTTATTGTGCATCTTCTCCACTGGACTTAAAGCGGACCATGAAAGCCTGGACCATTCTTCTGCTATATAAAACAATATGCCTGGTACCTATCTCAATACACAAAGCACAAGGTAAGCACTTGCTGAATAAACAGAAGCTCTCCAAATCCTATGATTATCGTCCTAATTATGTTTTTCCAGAATATTTGAGACAGGTCATCATTTTTACTGTTATTCTCTGGGCCTTGTATCAAATTAGTGAAATAAACATTTGAAAATATTCAATAACTGACCTAGTAATGATACTCATACTCTGTGAAGTTAAATATTCTAAACTTAGTATCTGTAGCATATGTTTTCCAAACCACACAATTGAAATACATTATTTGTCAGTTCCCTAATAAATAAGTCAGATTAAGATCATCCATTTTGCAAATGAAAAATTCATTGATAAAAAGACATGCTTTATTTTTAAATAGGTACAAAACTAAGAATAAAGCAGACTTTGACTATAGTCTAATATCTAGACCATGGCAGCTAGCAAAGAAAGTTTAAAACTAATGTCGATTTTAAATTGGATATCTTTCTAAATATTATTGTTCAAAAGCCATGATTCATTTGTCTCTAGTTTTGCTCAATTTTACTTTCTACGTTTAACTCAGATGCTGATAACATCTCATGTATAAGAACAATCAGATCAGACTAGATGAGAAATGTCTCCAAAAGTTATTAATCTTCCCCACATATTAACAACTACATCTCTGTAAGGTTTTTATCTGGCTATTAGCATAGTGATCATGAAACCTGGTCCTAAGCAGCAAGAGGAAAATAAACTTTTTCTCTGATCTCATTTAAGAAAAATTATTTTTCCATGAAGTTAAATTGCTTATAGGAGATAATTTACTTTAAAGGAACAATGTACTGCCCAGAAGATACATCTAAACTTTCAACTGTCTATAGTACAATCTGTCCTGTTCTTATTATTACTAAAATGTAAAAGACTTGGGATATGAAACAAAATTAGGTTTGGTACAAACCAACTGAAGAAACAATTAACTTATTTTTCATACTATTAATATTGATTGTACTCCCCACATGAGTTGATAACTGGCCACTCTCTACAAACAGTAGAGCCTGGGCTTCCATTTTTAACTTATGCATAAAAAGACATTTTTTCCCCCAAAATTCATATTTCCTTCTTCAACTCAGTATTGCTCTCCATGTTTGTGTCACTCTTCTTCTGGAGCAAAGTAGGAAAAGGGTGTCCTGCATCTCAGTTAAGATGAAAACAAAGGAGTCTATGAGGTAACAAGTGAGACCCCCTTGTCTAGAAGGTTCTTTCACTAGCTTAGATACTCTCGAAGGAAAAATAAAATTCAACCAAAGAGGTAAAACATGGTCGCCCTCAAAGCCTTATGAATTGAAGACAGAGTTTCTTCTAACTGATAAACATTCGATGGCTTGGTAAGAAATAAAAATTTAAACACACACACACACACAAAACAAATACACACATAAGTACGTATATACAGTGTCTTTATTTTGTAATTTCTCCCCAAATTAAAATAAATTCTACCTTGAAGCAACAACCTAATTTCTTACTTGTAGAAATTAAAACTACTAGAGTATATAATGACCTTACAGATGTCTATTAAAACAGGAAGGCTCCCTGAAAGAACATAATACCAGGTACCACAACCCAAGGTAGAATCGGAAAAGGACTTTCTGATTGTATATGTAGTAACGGTTGATAACTAAAAGTTTAAAAGTAAGTTATTTTTCTGGGATGTTTATGAAAAATTATCTTTCCCATATGATTTTCTCAGTTTTTGTAAATTTCCCAAGTGATATCTAATTATGGGTATTGCCTAAATAATACTAAGAGGTATATATGAACTGTGATGGTTAATTGTTTGTCAATTTGGCTGAGCCACGGTATGTAGATATTTGGTCAAACATTATTCTGGATGTTTCTGTGAAGGAAGTGATGAACATTTAAATCAGTGGATTTTGAGTTGAGCAGATTACTCTCTATGATGTTGGTGAGCCTCATACAATCAGTTGAAAGCCTTAATAGAACAGTTTGACCTCTCCTAAGAAGGAATTCTACTAGCAGATCACCTTTGAACTTAAACTGCAACTCTTTCCGGAGTCTCCAGCCTGTTGGCTTCTTCCATCAAATTCTAGACGCTCCCAAACTTCCCAATCATATGTGCCAATTCGTTAAAATATACATAGACATATATATATATGTGTGTGTGTGTGTGTGTATGTATATATATATACATTTAACAATTAACCATCACAGTTCATATATATATATATACATACACACATATATATATATGGATATATATGTGTACAAATATATACATACACATATATATAGGTATATATATCTCCATATATATATGTGTATGTATGTGTGTGTGTGTGTGTGTGTGTGTGTGTGTATACACATGCACAAATATAAAAAATTGATTCACGGATACCTACTTTAAATCTACTTTTATAATTGATTTTAAACATTATCTCCACATTACCACATATAATCACTTCAGCTTCACAAACACTTGAAGCCAAAACCAGCAGGCTTGAGAGAGTTATGTGTGAAACCAGTTGGTAGGGACAAGACTTTATTTGTCATCTGATTCCTTTTCATTTCACTTGTGGCAAGATCAGTTCATGTGGACCTAATCCAAAGGGCAGATGGCTCCTGAACTCTGTAAGGAAAGACTATAAAAGAGGGACAAAGTAGCTCTCTAGTGAGAACACTTTCCTTCCAGCTCCTAAATTAAATATAGCAGCAAGAGCGGCTAGAATTAAGGGAAAGGGCAGCTCTAGCACCCAGTAAAAGTCTTAGATGTGGTTTCTATTGTCAGGAAAAAAGCCGTTGGCTGAATTCATGTGAACTCGCATTACATTAGATATATAAAAAGGAGCAAGAGAAAAATCATAACAGAGAAATATAACAGAAGAGCTGATTTTTTACAGCAGTTACCTCTGAAAAAGCTATGTGCACAGTCTATTGAGCATTGTGGCCGGAACTCCCAGCTTCAAGGTCTCCATGTCACAGATGGTTTATCAGGAGAAAAATGATAATGGCTGAAAACTGCATGGGTTTTTATTGTTAATGGGGGCATAGAAAGGAATAGACTGATATACCACGAATAACGAAAACATCATTCTCATTGTTATACAGCACAAATTACAAATGAAACAAACTGCTAACTTCAGGTTAGCAGCTTCAATGGTTGTTGAAATAAGAAGTTTTATATTTTTAAGGACAAAGGAAAAAAGAGACCTGCCTCTTATTCCCACAACTTTCCCCATCTGTGATTTCTAAAGCTACCTGATTAATGTCAGATGTCATTATGCAGGGAAAAGGAAAGTACATGATGACTTAAGAATTTCTCTAAACGCCTCATGACGCACATAGTCAACCACCTTCAGTTCTTTTTGCTGCTAGTAGAAATATATCAGCTGAGACTATTATGCAGTTGGGCACATAAGTGACTTGATGTCAAACAATATTCACAATGACCATGCCTGAGATAAGAATGCCCATGTATTTTTGAATAGGATATTTAGGACTCAGCTTTCTTCAAAACTGATGGTAGTCAAGAATTTTAGAGGCAGAATCTGTGTCTAGGATTAAGCAGCAAACTCTTCCAGCAAACGCTAACCAACAGTATGTGACTTCTTAGATACCCAGAGGATCATTTGCTTGCAATTATGTGCTTCAAAACATTATTTTTCCTTTCTTTCAAGAAGAATGTGTCTTAAAGAAATGGAATCATTCTATTTAAAATATTCCTTACATTCTGGAGGAGGGGGGAGGGCACAACAGATAGTTCCTTTTGAACATTATTTGCATTGGAATAAAAGTTCTCTTTCAGCTCTTTTGTCTATTTGAGTTCCTGGATACATTCTGCTTTTATGGAAATTATCAGACACATTGTTTGTATGATGACTAATATGATTTTTTACCTTATTTAGAATCCACAGATGTTTTATACCATCTTTATTAATGTACATCTTGATTTATGTTATATTTCAAAGCTAAGGAGGCAACTGCTAAATGCACTGATGCATCTACTTATAATTCAGTCACGGTAATTTTGTTCCTAAAGCAGCCTGCAATTTCTAGATACAAACATTTCGATTGTTTCCTCTGGTCTCTATGTATCATCGGCCGGTAACATAAGGAAAAGGAACCACAGAAGGGAACAACCTTCATACTGTCTCCTGAGACTTTAAGTTATTCCCAGTGATCTACAAGATTGGATCCTTTCATATGGGATCTCAAAGATGTGACGACTCAGGGAGTATGTGACTAGCAGTAGGAAACTCTTTTCCTACCCTCTCACCTCACCCTTGTCACAAATATCTTAGTATTGGGAATGTGTTGCATTTTAGCAGATATCAATATGTAGTTTCAGAATGTCTAATTCTCAGAGAAATTGTCCCAATTCTTCAACTCCTTTGAAAGAATTTCAACTAATTTTTCCTTAAAGTTTGATAATTTTATCTCAAAACCACAGTCTACCTAATCTATAGTGATCTTTAGAGGTCCCCTTAATTTCTAAAGAATTTGTTCTTCACACAAGCTTTTGGCACCTGACTAAATGCTGAGAAGGGATCAGAAATGGCAAGAATTGGACAGCACAGGCAATAAGGACTGGCCAAACAGCACAGGCAATAAGGACTGGGGTAGCAGATGGGGAGTCTCCCTCCTCCTGCATGTCTTAGGCTTCTTTTACCCTCCTATCTCCTCTAAGTACTGTAGCCCTTCTTCTGACATTTTCTGTCATCTCATTCCTCTTGACAACCTCGAGCTCTCATTTTCTTTGATATTTTCTCAAATGATTGCATTCTATAATGATTGCTCCCTTTCCAAATTCCTAGAGACTTTATTTTCTATTCTACTTATCTGGGTTCTTAATCATATGTGCAATTGCTTATTAGGTAAATATTTATACTGAACATCTATAGGTACCGAGCACTGTTCTATGTTCTAGAGATGAAACAGTGAACAAGACAGACGAGCTTATCTAGTTTCAGTATACAGGCTTCCCACACTATCCAAAGGTAGAGCCTTCTTATGAAAACTTTCGTAAACCAAAATGGTGACACATCTTGCTAACGAATGCACAAAATAAATCGAGAGAAAGCAGAGATGCTCACAGACACAGTTCAAAGCTCTGGGGCTTGATGCTGAGTGTGGTTCTTGGGGAAGGAGCTTGGTGGGGCCACTCTTGCTGCTCAGGATGCGTGCTGCCTCTATAACAGCTCGCTGGAAAACAAATACTGAACGCTATTTTTTATTTTTGCCCTTTCTTTGTAAAAGCAAAAGTCCTCTTAGGATTTCTTTCAGTTAGTGCAAGCAGGCACTAATGTATGTCTTTCATAAAAATTAAGTGGCATAAAGCAATTGAAAAGGAGGGAATGACTATACTTCACATGTGTTTATCTGTCTCCCAGCGAGATTATAAATTGTAATATCAGCCAAGGAGTATCACGTGACCCTTTTATTAGCCTTTACAAAGTCTAGTTCAATACAGTTGACTAAATGGTTAGGGACTGGCCCTGCAGCAGATCAGTGTTGCCTGTACTCCTTACACTTCTTGTCCCATTCTTTTGAACACCTCTCTCACCTTGCCTTTTCACATAACTTAGACTCATATACTTACAGCAACCAAAAATATAATGTTCTGTCTCTTATTGGGGGGAAAAACTATCTTCAAAATCTATTCTTTTAACCCATAAAAGTATACCCACTGTGGCTTGCCCAAGTTTCCATACTGTCAGTTTGCACAATCTAATATGAGCTAAGAGAGCATGAAGTGCGGTCTTGTGGATGGAGAGAAACAAAATTTGGAGTTAGGAGGCACAGAGAACTTAACTCAAGTTTGGCAAGACTTCAACCAGAACTGCCTTTTTCTTCTATTCAGGCCCTCAGTGGATTGAATCATGCCCATCCACATTGGTGAGGTTGATCTTCTTTGCTCAATCTACCAATTAAAATGCTAATCTCTTCTGGAAACATCTTCATAGATACCTAAAAATAACGTTTTACCAACTATCTGGGCATTTCTTAGCCAAGTCTAGTTGACACAAAATTAATCATCACAATTACTGGTTCATATATTTGGATTTATTGATACTTAGAGATCTATTTCATCTGAACAGTGACATTAATCAATGTCCCAACCTTGGCATTTGGGGTAAGGGACACTTATCATAATAAAATTCTTCCTACAAGAACTGAAAATATTAGAGTTTCGACCCTTCAGTTTTAAAAGCTCTTCAAAAGTACACACCAGAAAGTCTTCTATTCACACTTCACCAAAATACTTAGAGGTGTTTAATAAATTGTACTGAAACCATCTAAATCTGCACAGAGCAAACTGTTATGCATGAAGACCAAATGAGAAAAACCTGGGAGTCATGTCTGATTCCTCTTTCTCTCTAGCACACACCCAGTCCATCAACAAATTCTAATGGATCTACACTCCACACGTAGACTCACCACTTCCACAGTTGCCACCATGATTCAAGCCACAGTAATCTCTCACATAGATTATTAAAATATCCTCCTTGCCCTATCTCCAGATTTATCCCCTAAGACTTGGTCTCAACAATGCAGCAGTGATCTTTTAAAAACATAACCCATATCACGTTACTCCTCTGCCCATCTAGTTTCGGGCTTACAAAAGTTGCTCAGTCAAACAGCTGGCTTACAATGATGCTTCAGGATTCCAGGTATCAGTGTTAACCCAAACCTCATGAGCAACAGTTTTTAAGATCTCTGGGTACTCTCATTTACCCAGTATATAGCTGCTGACGAAAATTGCCATGGCTCTCTTTTGGGAAGGATTGGGGTGATCATTACCATGCTTCCCTCCGGAGAAACAACACCTCCTTTAATTAATGCATTCTGGGTCTATAAACAGGCTCAGGTCTAGACACTGGGCAAAGAATTGTGCCTTTTTGTTAGGGGAACCTCTCAGCCTTTTGGTCATGTATTCCTCATATCTTTTGATTGTAGAAATTAAGTAAAATCCTTGTTAATTGCCCACTTATTCTGCCCTCATGGACACTGTGGTGAAAATGGAGATAGCTCTTAGATCCCCTTCAAAGAACTTGTTGCCCCAGCTCCTAGGTTAAGTCAGTGGGCAGCCTTTAGGTGTCCTGTAACCTTGCCATTCATTACAATAATTATGGCCATTCAACTTCTGATGATTATGCACTATGACCTGGCCTCTGTTATTTTAGAATTCTATTATCCCCATTGCTATCAGCGGGCCCAGTTCACAACAGCATCTTCTGCTTTCAGCCCTGTGCTACAGAGAGCAGCCACCACTGAACTAAGTGATGCTGGTATCCCTCTCATTTGTTACTTGAGAAGCAGTCAGTACAAGAAGGACACTCTGACATTCCTCTCCGTTTCCTTGAAAGCAGGAAACAAATCTCCCACGTGAAAGGTACCCTCCACGCACTGGGAGGTAAAGAGACATCCTGATTGCCAGAGATAGAAAATTCAGAATCAAGAAAGCTTAATTTCTTCGCTAATTAGTACCCAAGCCTAAGTTTCTGTTTTGTCAATTCTTCTTTACAATTTTTTTGGGGTCTAAAAAATATAAAAACTGTCTGTTTTGGTCCTTTCTTTAGGTCCCATATCATATGAGACCTCCATACGCACAAAATTAAACTTGATTTTCTCCTATTAATGCGTCTCATGTCAATTTAATTCCTAAACCAGCCAGAAGAACCTAGGAAGGTAGAATAAACCGTTTTCCTCCCAGACATGTGATAACCTGAGTTTGGAGCTCAAGCAGGCAGTCTGATTCAGAATTTATGCTTCTTACCACTATTTAGGAATATCTGAGAAGTAGCTACATAGAGACGTTTCCAGTCTTTCATTCTGAAGTTAAATAAGGGTCTTCAGGGGAAACTAGAAGAGCCAGAGTCACTCTTCACTAATGGATACCAATGCTTCTAAATCTAGGGTAGGGCAAAGGACATGGATAGCTGAAAAAAGCTCCCACAGATAATTACAACTTTTCTCCCCCACCGGCATTGAGAATCCCTTGTGTAGGAGATGAAAGAGAAGCTGTCAAGGAAATATTTATGAAATAAGCTTTGAGTGTTGTTGATTTTTGTCATGTGTTTAAATAAAGCTAATCTGTGTGGCAACCAGGAACTTGAAAAAAGTCCACAAAATAGCTGCTTCGCCTCTAATGGGAAGTGTTTTAAAGTACGTAAGTAAACTGCCAAATGTATTCTAAAATAAAACTGCCTTTCCCCCTTAAAATAGGTGAATATATACTTTATGCAACACAACTGGGGGTTTCATTAATTTAAGATTGATTTAAAGAAATTGTTTCAAATTCAGAAAACGGATCCGATGAGGAAAACTTGTATTATTAAGAGAGAGCATTTTCCACTAATTTATTTCATTTTATATTCTATAAAACAGTCATGAAATCATTGAAAACACTACTTTGCCAATGTTGAAATGATAAAACTACAGATTATGACTCAGAATGATGGAATTTAAACTCAAGGAAAAACTGCCAAGCTCCTGATCTCATACCATTTTCTGCCAATTTGATTACTTTCTATCTGTATTAGTGTTCGTATTCTTCTTAGCGCCCTGTTTTTGAACCTTATCATCTTTTTACTCTCATAGAGGGAAAAAAAAATAAGGAAACTAATAATTAGTGTGTACATACTAGACTTTGTGCTAGGCACTTCCCACAAAAAATCTCCAAATAGCAGATCAACCAAATGTTATCTGTATCACTTTTTGCAATTCATTTTGGCTAATAGTGTTTTATAGTAGATTTGTGTTTTTAATCATCATTGCTAAGTATTCCTAAATACATATCACAGAACCAGGAGAGAGGCGATCTAAGCTTAAATATTGATCATGGATAAGCCACAAAGTAAATAATCCATGAATGGATAGTAACATTTTCACTAAAATTTAAGATCTGTATCACCTTATCCAACAATGGTGCCACGTTCACATTAAAATAATCCCAGATTTCATCCCAAATCCTTTAGCACCTGCATTTCTCCCTTTACAGTCTTTACTATATGAAAACTATGTAACTGCTGCTTGTTTACTTGCTTATATTTGATCTACGGTCTAGATTCTAGTTTGTAAAAATCTAGATATTTAGCTGTCAAGAGTGCAGAGAGCATTTCCAATGCCAAGCATTACACCAGTCACGTAACAGGAACATAATATATTTATTGACTGAACAAATAAACCAACTCTAAAAGAATGTTTCATAGCTTGGGTTTCAGTGAATGCTAGACTACTGAAATATTACTTTACAGAACAATCTCAATTAATCAATGACATGCTTTTCTTGTATTTACCCAAAATCACAATGTTTTTTCTCTCTAGTATCCAAGATTATCTCTTTAAAAATATCTAGAATTAAGAAAAAAATAAGTCTCATAGACGACAGCTATAAAAAAAAAATTGAGAGGAAAAACAAAGGAAAAGGAAAGACTGGTAACCATAATACAAAGTCCTATGCCTGATTTTCTTGAAAAGATAAATAAATTTCCTCAGATTTTCTTGATGTTTTTCTAGGCCTTCATATCCGAACTTCCCACTAATTACAAAAAGACTCCTTTATTACAGTTCCTGGCACAGAAAAATGTGAAGTCCTTTTTGATCTGACGGTCTTTGAAGACTGGTCTCTGCTAAGGACACGCCTCTCCCAGCATTCACATGACCGGCTCCTTTTCATTTCATTCACATGGCCTTTTCTGAATGTTCTCTCTCAGTTGTTTCCCCATTGATTTCTTTTTCATAGCACATAATATTATTTGTATTAATAAATGCACTCATGTGTATTTGTTTACTATCTGTCCCTTACCCACACCTACCTGTAACCTCCGTGACCTTTTGATCTCTGGCACCCAGTGCAATGCCCAATACATAATGAACACTCAAAATGATTTAAATTAAATTAAAAAAATGACAGCTACATTTAGCATTATATTCATTATACTTATTTTTCTGTGATTCTAAGCATTTGTGATTTTTAGTTTTTAATATATTGCATTGCCCTTGCTAGATTACTTCTTCATATTCATAGAACAACATAAACTACTGCCAATAATATGGTAATATTGTGATACAAAAAATCCTGAAAACTTTTTAAGATGAAAATAAAATGATGTTTCATGTAATATTAACATTAGTATGTGTTAATGTGCTCCAGATTAGAAAAACTGATCATTCCCTCTCTAATAACTAGAAAGGGAAATTATAAACTAAGGAGACAACCATTCTCAATGCTATTCTCAGAAATAGTTTTGTTCCTGTTACCTATGACTCAATAACCTACCAGCTTAAGACAATAACATTTATTTTGCTCATCAGAACAGCTCGTTTCTGTTCTACTCAATGTCAGCTGAGTGACTTAAAGTTTGGGTTATGAATCATCTGAAGATTTGTCATTCCCATATCTGCCACCTGGGCTGAGAAGACTCAAATAGCTCAGGGCTGGAGCATCTAGAACTCCTCACGCATCTCTCTCTAACCCAAAGTAATTTTCACGTTGCCTCTCCAGCATGATGTCCTCAGCATAGCTGGTCTTCTCACACTTTGGTTTAGGATATGTCCCAAGAGATAGAGAGCCATGTGGAAGCAGGACTGGCAACATAATTCATGAAGCCCATTGCAAATTGCAAACGTAGGACTTCTAGTTCAAAAATTACTAAGAATTTCAAGATGGCAACAATAAAGCATTAAACGAAGCATGGGGCCCTTTTGAGCATGGTTGCACAGGTCACATGCCTTTGACACTGAGCTTGGGTGGAAGCCATATTGTATTGCATGATCCAGCATTACTCAGTGTCACTCCTGCTGCATTCTGTTCATTGCAGTAGTCATAAAGGCCCACCAAATTTCAAGAAAAGGAGAAATAACTCCACATCTTGTTGGGAGTGACCATGACCTGAAAGAGAATGTAGGGTTGGAACTTTCACTAGGGCCATTTCTGAAAATAAAGTCTACCATGTTTGCTATAAGTAACTGGTTTGCCATCTTGAGTTGAAAAATTTATACTGACAACTATTATAGCCTCCACATATATAGGGAACTTTCTCTGTATGGGATACTGACAAAGCACTTCAAAGACATCATTTCATCTAATCTTCATGACTCCCCATTCAGCAGGTACAGTGCTACCATTCCTATTACAGAGCTGATATCACAGGAAGGTAGAAAGTGATCATACAGCTAATAAGTAACAGAACAGGGAATTGATCCAGGTCTGATGCCAAGAGTGCTTATCGGTTATGCTGTTGAAGTGAATTTCTCAAGAGACAAATCTGGAAAGGACTGTGCTTTTCTCGTTTCCTACCACCAGGTGATTCAATAAGGCTTAGCTCCAGTGCATGCCTAACAGGTTGTCTCCATAGTTCATAATTTCTCTTTCTCTGGTACTCCCCTTGTCCCTCTGTCCTCATGGCACATATGTTCACATGACTGGTTTTAAAGTCCAGTCTACATGGGAAAATAACTGGGACAGGGTTTCACCCCTGGAATGGAAGGCAGGAAGAGAGAGAGAGACAGATAAAGATCGGTGGATTTGGTCTGTCTTCAGGGTCTAAATCTGAAATATACAAATCTGGGCACCATATGCAGCTCTATTTTCCATCCTGTGTTCTGAGGAGAATAGATTTATAAAAAGAGAAAAGAATTAAGTGGGCAAAGAGTAGCAAGCCATGAAAGAGAAACAGAGTACCAATAATACTGTATTTGTCTAAATTTTCTCAGTCTATTCTTAATGCCCAACTATATCCCCGATACTAAGAGAACTACATTAGTTAGGCTACACTTTATGTTTTGCTATTGGACTAAGTAGTTCTCCTAATCCTAACACATACAGGTAAAATAACAGCTTGCCTCAATTTACAGAGAGCAAATTCTATAAATAGCCAGTGGGCTTCCCAAATTAAAAAGATAAAAAATAATTTCATAGTTTTTCACGTGCTCTATAAACTATGAAGGCAAATCCAAGTTACTTTTAGGCAATAACTAAAAATTGAAAAATCCGTATATAACAATTAAATGCAATAGATACCTTGTGATTACTATTAGAAAAAAAAGCACATCAAAGCCAATCAATCAAAGCTGTTTTAGTCTGCCTTCGGAATTTTAAAGAAAAAAACTTTACCTCTGCAAAAGGGACTTTCCTCAAGTGTCTCCAGTCCATTTATAGGTGAGGTGATAAAATCAATTACATATATTTTAAATTTCTCCCAGTTTAAAAAAAAAAAAACATTTGGTGAAATCTGCTTCTCTGCCCTCCCCCAGCACACCCACTTCAATTACTTATTCATTATCTAATTCTACATACAATTCATAGTAGCTTTGGCATCGCAGGAGAAGCATTTCAGCTTGTATCAAGAGTGCTCCCTCCAGGTTCTGTAAAAAGGGAGAGCAGCAGTTAAAACTGTACTCCCATCTGAAGAGCCTTGCTCTCCTTCTCTCATGCTTTTCCAACCACCTGGGGGCTCCATCTTCTTCATCGGGGGAACCATGTCCCAAGCCTGCAGTTTACGGTGAGGGAACTGGAGGAGGAGCTTGGATCTTGGTGAACAGCTGGGCCCCATCACTCCTCATTGCAGGTCTTGGGGAGATGTGGTTGACAGAGTGATGCACAGAGCCTGTCCCACTTAATGACTTCACCATTCTCCATCATTATCCCCATCATTAGGAAATTAGAAGGACAGAAGGTATTTACTGTAAACCTGCCACCTCCCAAGGAGAGATAAATAGAAACTGATAAATGGGCTCTTCTGGTGCTGTTCGTCTATTAACCTTCTGCTTCCCAGCTCCGGCATATGCATGCCATCCTGCCATTAATATCCAGTAATTGGCATGGCAGCGGGCAATACAATCATACCTTTACTGTGAGCATTCCCTCCGTGCGCTGTGCCTGCGCAAGCACACAATTACGTTCATAATGAAGCTTTGCTAAACAGTCCGGTTGAAAGACATTAGGCAGTTGTTCCCCAGTCATAACACCAGCCTCCCACAGTCATTCAGAGCTTAACTCTTCACTAGCCTGGGCACCGGCTGCCTGCTATTACGAATCTCTCTACTGCCTTTGCCTCCATTTTAATCTATTCCTCAAAGGTATATTCTTGGTTTTTGTTTTGGTTTGTTTTCTTTAAAACGGCTTTTCTTTCTTACCTCTGTGTTCCTTGGGAGCAAAGACATAGCCAGCCTATGAATGAGTTGGAACCGCCTCCCTAGGTGACTGCCTGGCAGGAGGACAGAACGAAGTTTCAGCCATGTTGAGGCCACGGGTGACCACCTCGGGAAAATGCCCCTCATTTGTCAGTTGAGAGCCAAGCTGTTTAGTGGTATTTCCCAGGGAGATTTTGTGTTCTTTAGTGCATTCCTAGGTGATAAGGGGGGGAAAAGAATGTATCTCATCAAATTTATTCTCTATGATAACAAAACAGAAAGGAGGGTAATAATCTTGGTGACTTATCTTAAAAAGACATCATTCTCAATTTTCACCTGCTCAAAACTCTCAGGGATCTTGAAGGAGCATGAATCCCAGGAGATCCTGAAAGAGTTTACAGAAAATGGAGGTCCACAAAGAGAGCTACCTCATTCTGTTACCCATCTGCTCACTCTGTGGCTGCAAAATGAACATTTGGTCTCTGCTTCGCTGACCTAGTTCTTCCCAAGTTACATTCCAGTATTTACTATAAAGACTTTATAACAGTGACTGCAGTGGGCAAACTGTTTCACAGGATGAAACATGAAAAGCAAAGATGAGTAATCTCTTAAAAGCATAGGGCAGATTCTATGAAATGAATCAAGATGGTCCTAAACATGGCCCTGAGAGGTAAAAAAAAAAAAGAAAAAAAAAGTTGCAAGGCGGGAGGAGAGGTTGGGGAGAGGTAATATCAGCAAAGAGATAAAAAGCAATAAAAAGACCACAGAGAAAAAAATGACATGACAATCTTATTACTGGTGTTCAGGAACCATAGCCTCTCTGTCAGAAAAATACCAGATCACCCATTTGAGAACTTCATAAAACTAAATGATCAATAGATTATAGCTCTGGCCCTCCTTCCACACAGCATAAAACAAATAATAATATCTCCAATAAATATAACAAATAGGGCAATCTTTCCCATTTCCTGCAGACCCCTGACAGAACATGCTACAAGATCTTTTCATTTCCTCTTCAGGAGGATACTAAGCAGCTTGCCAGACTCCCAGTCAAGCACAGCCTCTCCAGCTGTCTCCCAAGGATCCACCTTTAAATATAGAATCCGGGTATAGCTGGGCAGTCCCGCACTCAAGGAGGCTTTCATTCCACAGAAACACCTGGGGGCAAGCCTCTGTCAGTCAGCCTTCTATTAACTAAAACTCTCCAGGTGCTGGCACCAGCAACACACCTCTAAGTAGAAAGATGTTTGTCATGATGACCTGAAGACAAGTTAAAAGACTGACATGAATTCTGCTTCTTCACAATTTCTTATCGCTATCTGCCCTTATTTATATTTTTACAAAGCCTTGCACATTATCTCTTCTGGTTCACAACAAAGTCCAGTGTAGTCATTAAGAGATGATTATCAGGATCTCTATTGTACAGCTGTGAAGACTAAAACTCAGAAAGGGCATGTGACTTTCCCCGGTTGTATAGCTGGAACCAGAATCCTTCCTTTTCAGGACTGCTGTGTTGCCAACTCTAGCAGGAATCATTCACAGTGTATTGTACGTGACCAGTACTTCTGCAGTTGGACAACGCAGCTGCCCTAAAAAGCAGCACAATATAGTGGAAATAGTGGAAATGGTTTGAAATGAGGGACCTAATTTTACCACTTACTAGCTGCATTACCCAAGATAATTTTTAAATTTCCATGAATTTTAGTTTCCTCATCTGCGAAATGGGATGATGATAATAAAAATCTCTACAGCATAGATGCTATGTTAATATATGACAATCTAAGAAAAACACTTCCTAGAGCACGTCTTTCTCTGTCTTTCCCCTTTTCTTCTATGTTATAAATACTTTACCATGTTGCCCTTTAGTCCAGGAAAAGTTTAATGTAAATACATTTTGCAATATTCTAGTTCTTTGGAAATCAATAAACTATATAACGTAATAGTGATTCTTTTTTAAATAAACTAACATTAACCAGAGTATTTCATTCCCATACCATGTCAGATGAATATTCCTTTAATTCCTAGTTGTCCTAATCAAGAAACAACCTCTTCTTCATTTGTCCAACACAGAAGATAACAAAGGTATTACAGTATCTGACTAAAGGATTAGTTATAATCAAGAGATATTTGTGCACAGTATAAAATAAAAATACAATATAAGACATATTAAAATTCTTCTGCCATCCCCACCACAAGAAATTTCTCTGACTTTTGTTCTCCTTAGTACTCACTTGTTACCATGAGTGCTATAAGTCTACTCTCTCAAGTATATTCTTGTCATTCATTTCTCTTCTTCCATGTCAAGAAGTTTATCAATCCCAATTTCCAACATTAACAGCTGACAATTCTAATAAACCCAATTTTTATTAGGCAGAATCATTTCATTGTCTGGGATCCATCCCACACCTTTCAGACCATGCTCAGGCTCTCTTCATTTGAGATTCTCATTTGGGCAGGATACCACCTTCTCTCACCCACTAGCTTTTGGAAATGTATGGCAGTAATTTCTAGTTATCAAAATGGCAGGGGCTAAGTTCAGCAATTGGCAGGATACTAGATTAACATACAAAAATAAATCGTATTTCTACATATTAGCAATAAACATTCTAAAATGAAATAAAGAAAATAATTCCATTCATGATAGCATCAAAAAGAGTAAAATACTCAGAAATAAATTTAGCAAAAGAAGTATAAGACATGCATACTAAAATCTACAAAACACCACTTTAAATTAAAGACCTAAGAAGAAAAAAAGATATTTCATGTTTATGGATTAAAAGATTCAATATTGTTAAGATAGAAATACTCCTCAACCTGATCTACAGATTCAAATAATCCCTATGAACACCCCAACCTCCTGTTTTGCAGACATGAACATGTGGATCCTAAAATTCTCATGTAAATGCAAAGAACCCAGAATAGTCAAAACAACCTTTAAAAAAAACAAATTAGGAGAACTCACATTTCCTAATCTCAAAACTTACTACAAAGCCTCAGTAATCAGGACAGTTTGTTACCAGCATAAAGACAGTTATATAGATCGATGAAATAGGATTTAGATCCAGAAATAAACTCCTAAATTTAAGATTAATAGGTTTTTGACAAGGGTGTCAGAACCACTGAATGGGAAAAAATAGTCTTTTCAACAAATATTTGAACAACTAGATAACCACATGCAAAAGAATGAAGTTAGATGCCCACCTCACAACATATAAACAAAACAAAACAAAAACTCAACTGGATCACAAAACTAAATGTAAGATTTAAATGTATAAAACTCTTAGAAAACATAAGAATAAATCTTGTAACTTTGGATTAAACAATATGTTTTCAAGTTATGAATTTGATAAATGGGCTTGAAGTCATAATATATAAAGAACTCTTAGAGCTCAACGGTAAAAAGAAATTAATCCAATTAAAGGATAAATAAAAGATGTGAACAGACATTTCTCCAAAGATGACATAGAAAGTCAATAACCACATGAAAAGATGTTTAAAATCATTGGTCACTAGGAAAATACAAGTCAAATCCATAATTAGCTACTCACTAGGATGGCTTTAATCAAAAAGACAGGCAATAACAAGTGTTGGTGAGAATATGGAAAAATTGTAACCCCATGCATTGCTAATGGTGTAAAATGATATAGTCACTGTGGAAAACTGTCTGCCAGCATCTCAAAAAGTTCAACATAGAATTACCATATGACCCAGGAATTCTACTTCTAGTACACACACTGGAGAACTGAAACCATGTCCACACAAAAAATTTATACACGAATATTCAGGCCAGCATTATTCCTAATAGCTAAAAAGTAGAAACTACCCAAATATGCAACAACTGATGGATAAACAAATGTGTAAAATGACAAATGGATAAACAAAATGTGTAATATCCATACAATGGACTCACATTTGACAATAAAAAGGAATGAGGTACTGATACATGCTGTAACATGGATGAACCTTGAAAACATTATGCAAAGTAAAAAAAGCCAGTCACAAAAGCCATATATTAGATAGTTCCATTTATATAAAATGTCTAGAAAAGGCCAATAGAGAGAGACAAAAAAGAAAGATTAGTGGTTTCCAAGGAATGGAGGACAGGGGAATAGGGTGTGAGGAAAATGTTCTAGAAATAAACAGTGGTGATGGTCACACAACTTTATGACTTATACTAAAATATACTTAAAAGGGTGATGTTTATGGTATGTGAATTACATCTCAATAAAGTTATTTTTAAAAAATGATATAAATTTTTAAAAAATAATATAAATTTAGGCAGGGACCAAGTATGCTAGATATTCTGAAATATCATGAGAGTCCTAGTCAGTAGACTTTTAATAAAACACTATTGCCATTTATTTCTGAGTTAAGTTCTGCTGTTTTTTTCCTCATTTTCAGTTATGAAAAATCAGCGTTCTGTGGTAGATAAGGCACCAATTAAGAAATCAAAACATCTGGATACTAGTCTGATCTCAATTATCAGTAGCTGAGGCAAGTTATTTCACTTCTCCAAGCCTCTTTTGTCATCTAATAGATGAAGAGTGTGATGGTTAACTTTATCTGTCAACTTGGCTAGGCCACGGTGCTCAGTTTTGTGCTCAAACCTTATCCTGACTATTTCTGTGAGGGTGTTTCTGGATGAGATTAACATTTAAATATGTGAACTTTAAGTAACGCAGACTGCCGTCCATAACGTGAGTAGACTTAATTCAATCATTTGAATGAGGCCTCAGTAGAACAAAAGACTTAACCTCCACTGAGCAAAAGGGAATTCTGCCAGATGTCCTCTGGACTTGAACTGCAACATCGGCTCTTCCTGGGTCTCCAGCCTGCCAGACCACTCTGCAGATTTTGAACTTGCCATTCTCCATTATCATATGAGCCAATTCCTTAAAATAAATTTTTACACACACACACACACACACACACACACACACACACACACACACATCCTATTGGTTCTTTTTCTCTGGAGGACCCAAATTCAAAGAATATACCTTTTAAAGCTCTAAGGTCACTTCCATCTCTAATAATATCAGCATTCAAAATTATATGGTTTTTAAAAGTTGCAGGTGCTTCTGGAACATTTTAGAAGTTCCAATAAGAAAAGACAGTCATTTGCAAAGTGTCTACAGAGACAATACTTGCATTGACTCACCTGCCTTATAACTGTCCTTTAAAGTTGAGAATAAAATGTAATGGTTCCTAAAAGTCTGTGTTATCAGAATACAAAAGCAGATATTTACACAGCTTAAAGATAGACCTAAGAAAATTAGGTGTAGGTGGAGTTTATTTTTATTTTTGGTATACCAGTTCCCCCTATCAAAGCATGCCTTGCATATTTTAGGGGCACAAATTCAGGCATCGAGGCAAGAGAGGGACTATGACATTTGGGAAATAGGATCAATCCAGAACACCTGACACGACAGTATATATGCAAACATTTACTATGCCCATGAGTACAAGTCCAGATACCCTTACAGAAGCTGAAGGCTACCTCTTCATCATCATTCATAGACACAAAATTCTCATTTATATAGTCAATTCTATGTTATTTTGTGACTGACTATCCAGATGTGTATTATTCAGAGCTTTTCGTTTTCTCTTTATCTAGCAAGATGAGTTTTGCCATTTCACAGCTCATTTCTCCTTCCACCAGCTTTACTACACTCATTACTATCTCTGGCAAAAGATTTGGTGAGAGAGGCAGTTGATGCAAATGAGAATTTTAGCTTTTCCACGCTCTCCTTTTCTACCATGACCATAGATAATCAAGAATTGACTGTGGAAAGAGCAAGGAATGCAATTAGGCATTAAGTAAGGAAAGCTTCACACATAAAATCACTAGGAATGCCTTAAAGGGAGTGTCAAGCAAAGAGGAGCAACTATGAAATAAGATGACAATTTACTGTTAATATTACCTGATGCTTCCTCATGTCATAAGAAAAATTACTTAAAAAAATGTATAACAGTAGTTCATCAACCCATTTCACAGTAGAGAAGCACATTCATTGAGCCGCAGCACCCAAAGGGTATATGATGATTTAGTAGAGCTGTCAAGAATTATTCCATTCAAAAAGTGTATAATTAAAGTCCACCAGGTTCTGGATATAGCTCCAGGTAGGCACTGAAAATATGAAAATGGTAAGACATAGCTCCTGTTTACATTTTAGTGGAGAAATAGTTAAGTAAATTATTTCAGTTTAACTTGGCTAATTCCATGATGAGAATTCCCAGAATACCAAGAGAGAACAGAGGGACAATTATTCTATTCTGGTAAGTCAAAAAAGTCATTTTGTAGCAGGTGATACCTGAGTTAAGTAGTAAGGAATGACTAGGAATTAGTCTAAGAAAAGGAAAAGGTAATTTTTTAGGCAGAAATAAGAACATGAACAAAAACACGAAGAATTAGGAGAACTTAATGTTTAAGGATAATCATAAGTTGTTCCACATCCTGGATCCTAAAGTGTGAATCATGTAGAATCCAGCAATGAGAAAGGAGCCACAAGCCAGTAATGGAATTACCGTAATTACTTTGGCTAAGAAGCTTGAGCTTCAGCTTGACCCAATAAATGATGACATGACATAGATAAATTTTAATTGTGAGTGGTGTGGTTACATTGATGTTTTAACAGAAAGCAACAAATGAATAAACAAAACAAACAAACAGAAAAACTTATTGACACAGAGGGCAAGAGATGTGGGAGGAGGTTGAAAAGGGCAAAGGGGGTCAAATATATAGTTATAGAGGAGGCTAAATTTAGGGTGATGAGCACACAATGCAATGTACAGATGACGCATTATAATATTGTACACCTGAAACTTAAATAATCTTATTAACCAATATCGCCCCCATAAATTTAAATCAATCAAGAAAGCAAGCAAGCAAACATTCCAGATTCATAGTTTGGGTGGTTCTGAATAGTAGGGAAAATGATCTAAACAAAGAAAATCTGTTGAAACTATTAACAAAGGTAAAATGGAAAGCTCTTAGCTAAACAAAGAAAGTTCAAGTGAGCAGAAAGTGAAAGACTTAAGAAACATTTAGAAAATAAATTGTGAGGATTGTGGAATAGTTACATTTAGTAGGAGAGATAAAGAAAAGGAAAGACTCCAATCATTTCTAGGATTCCAGACAGAAAAAAAACAAGCAGTAAATGGAGGAGACTTGGTGGTTGATGAGTGCAGTGCTGGCATGTTGAGACCAACCAAGCAGAGAGGACAAGCATGCATTTTCATATTCGAGTGAAATTCAGGTTAAATTAGAGCTGAGTAAAAATAATCAGCACAGTAGTTCAAATTATGAGAGTAAACAACTCAAGGAAACAGTGTTAAAACAATGTTTCTCAACATTGAATGAATATTAAGATCCATTAGAAAGATACTTATGCCCAAGCATCATCTCAGACCACTTAAAACAAAATTTATGGAGGTGTAGCCAGGGTTGTGAATTACTACATAAGTGAAAATAAAAATGGGCCCAAGAGTGTAAGCCCATGAAAAAAAAACCAAAATGAAATAGAAGCACATGAAGAGAATGAGAAGATAACCTGCCAGGGTTTTAATACTCCCAACTGTATTTACTAGAACAGAATAAATGTGACATAATCTTTGTTTCAAAAGTAAATACTGTGATATACTATTATTTCAGAAATTCTTGACCACCACGATAGCATCCCACTTTAAGATTTCAAGTTCTAGTTTACCAATATAGAATCAATTGTCTGGCTATGCTCTATTATAAAAAATGTGTTCCCTAAAGTTTCATTGCCTTCAAAATAGGGTAAAGCATATATTATTTTAACTTATCAGATACGTTCAATAATTAGAAGAGCTCCAAGATCAAATCAAAATCCTTTATGAAACAAATAATTTTTTTCTTGAGGATTTATCTGTTTAGTTATTTTATTTTTCTTTGTGTTTAATGTCCTAAAGGGCTGTTAGTTGGGGGCTGGGATGAAACTTGTAAATACATTATAGATTAAAATTTAAAAGTTAATGTATACATTTATACCTATATAATATTTAATATACTAATATTTAGTATACATGGCATGTTTGTTCCCCAAAATTACATTATAGTTTTATTGATAGAAGCAACATAAATACATTGCTTTTTGGATGCTACTGAAAATGTGATTATGACCTCTAACAGTGGTAATTTATTTATTAATTTCCATCCATCTCAGCAATTGGCAGCATCCATCAATTACAGCATTAGCTGCCCAGCAATTGCAGCTGCTAAATACAGAATTAGCGTATAAGCCACTGTCACTCACCTGAAATTTTACAGTTCTAATTAGTGAATCAGCAGGCTGTCAACAACTAAATGCTCGATGATTAGCCTGCAAAGACAGCATTTCCTAACCCTTCCCCAGACTCACTCATCCAGCATTTCCCTGTTATTGCTTCCTAGTTCAGAATTCAAACTGTCTAAAAGATAATTCTTTCTTTTGGTTTAGGCAACGTTCCTTTAAAAATAAGAACACTGGACAGACAGACCCCCTGAGTCAGACCCCCCGCAGTCTGTAGAAAAGTTTTCATACTACCTTTTATCTTTATTTCTACGCCACTGGATTTTGCAAATTGACACTGCAGTTATTATTTTACTCATCTGCTATAAAATTTTTTAGGATTTTATATGTGCCAGACACTTAGCCAGGTATTGAGAATATAAAGATAAGTAGTAGAAAGAGATTCTTGCTCTCCCCTGAAAGTACTTCTCATGCAAAATGGGTAGGGTAAACAGATTGACAATCAATAAATGAAAGAAAACTATCATAGTGATAGATTCTAGGAAAAGAGTTAAAACAGAGTCATGGCACTGAGAGTGAATGGGAAGCTACTTTGGATTTGGTAGCTAGGAAATGCCACTCTAATGCTCTCTGAGCCGAGTCCTGCACAAAAAGCTGGAGTCAACATTCAAAGGCCATAAGGAAGAACATTCTAGTAAGAGGGAACAAAAGCCTGAGGGCAAGAATAAATGAAAACTTTGCATGTTTGAGAGGAAAAAAAAAAAAAAAAGGCCACTGTGGAACATAGCTCGCAAAGGTAAACCTAGTCTAAGGTGAAGTCAGACATGGATGAAAGCCAGAGCATGTAGGGCTTTGAAACCATGGTGAAAAGTTTGGATTTCAATGTACAATAAGATATCACTATAGGGGTTTAAATTGATTTATGTTTTTAAAAAGACTACTCACTCTGATCACTGTAAAAAGAATGCATTATAATCTATAACATTACACATATGCAGCAAGAACATGAACAAGAATGCTCCTAGCAATATTGTTCATCATAGCAAAAACTGGAAATGGCCAAATTTTCTTCAGCAGTAGAATGATAAATCACTTTCGTGACAGTCTTACCATAGAATACTACATCATAATGAAAATGACTTAACTACAGTGAGACATATTAACATGAATGAATCAAAAATAATTATGAGTGGAGAAACAAATTGCAGGCTAGTATATACAGAATGATTACATGTATATAAAATTCGAAAGCATATACAAACTAAACAATACCTATTTTAGGTACATACATGTATAGTGAAAAAATAAAGTCAACACAAACTGTGGACACACCTTAAGGTAACCCCTGATGAGCCACATCATTGTATAATCAATCTCCTCCCCCGCAGTGTGAGTGGAACCTGTGACTAAGGCGAAGGTGATGGAACATCACTCCCATGACTGCACTGCATTATATAAGACTCCACATTAGCAGACAAAAGTGAGACATTCTTCCACTGGCTCTGAAGTAAGCTGACATGCTGTGATAGGGACCATAACAAAGCCTATATGGCAAGGAACTCTCAAGAGTTTAGAGTGGCCTAAGCCAACAGTTGGTAAGAAAACAGGATCCTCTGTCCTATAACCACATGAGTGGATTCTGCCAACAACCTGAGGGAGCAAGAAGTGGATCTTTCCTGCCTCGAGCCTCTGATGAGAATGCAGTCCAACTGACAGCTTTGTAAGACTGAGCAGAGGACACAGCTAAGCCATGCCTATACCCCTAGCCCACACAAACTGCAAGATAAATAGTATGTATTGTTAAAGCCACTAGGTTTGGTAATTTGTTATGGAGTAATACAAAACTAATACAGAAATAATAAACACAGAATTTGGAGTAGTGGTAACCTCTGGGGGAGGCAGGGAAAGGGATGTATGTAATCAATGAAGGTTGCAGTGTGGACTTCAGATCTATAGTTAATGCCCTTTCTTTTTATTTCCACAAATCTCCTAGGCTTTACAGATATATATTTGTTCTTAGTCTATTCTTCTTTTCTTGAGTATATACTATGCTTTTTAGTCAATCATATTTTTGCCTTAAGTTTTGTTTTGCCAAAATTTAAGATTGTTACCCCAGCTTTCCCTTGGTTCATATTGACCTATGTATTATTTCCCATGCTTTTATTTTCAACATTCCTTGATATTGTTTAAAATTGAGACTCTTGTAGAGACTATGCTGTTAAATCAAATCTTAAAGTCTCTGCTTTTAATTGGCCAAGTTAACCCATTTATTGTAAATTCCATCATTTTAGGATCTATTACTGCTATTTTTTAAAAATTTATACATTTTTACATTTTCTGTACTTTTTTTGCTTTC
>NW_006432943.1:6338145-6355087 GCF_000325575.1 Pteropus alecto
TCCTGCTTTCATTAAACAGAGTCTTCTTATTTTGTTTATATTTTCTATACATGCTCTTCTGATATATAGATTTAACTTAGGGCCCATTTAAATTTTCTCCTTAATGAGGTAAGTGCAATAGCGTGCTGGCATGTTCCTTTGGTCTCCTCCAGATCATTATGTTAATTTTATCTATAATTTTAGTTCTGAGTCCTAAAATTTCCCAAGAGCTGAGGGAGAAATCCAGCAGACCATGTTTATTTGCCATTTTGTTAGGAAAAGAAATTACAATATTTAGTTATGTTTTATTTCTTAAGCTATGTGATAAGCACACGTGTTTATAATCAGTCTTTAAGCTTGATGTATATATTATTTTGTATGAATCATTCATTAAATTTTTAAATAAAAGAGTACTAGCACATGAAGATATTTAGTATTAAATTAAGCAGTAGAGTACAAAGAACTAAATGATTCCCTTGATCACTGTTTTATTAATGCTCTGGCAACACTAACTGCTAAGAAATTCTCCTAATAGATAAGATCTTGTCCAGTTTTTTATTTTTATCCAGAGCCAGTGTGCTTTCCATAACATCTACTTGTTTGAATCATCTGATGCCACCATTAGTTCATGAAAAAATGTGTTTATCCCAAGCACCTTTAGCAACTCTGAGCACATTGCTTTTAATTAAGCACATGTTATAAGCAAATCATTGTGGCTATTAATGTGGAAGGTGTAAAAAATAATTTAGCAGAACCCACAATGAGATTATTTTCTAATAATAGGAGACAGGCTTAGAAATTATTATAATAGAAGGTTGAATGTGATAAATGCAAAAAAGGGAGTGTAAATGTGGTAAATGGGAAGTGAGAAAAGACTACTTTATGAAAGGTTCCTCTGAAAAAGGAAAGAATTAGGACTTCAGGCACCAGCCAGAAGTGTTTTTGCGGGAGCCCAAAGGAGAACACTAAATGCTGTGAGCATATCTGAGAGATCTTTGGGAATTCTCAGGTAACTCAGGAGGCATAGAAGAACTGAGGACCACAAGTTATGTAGGTCTGAGTCAACAAGCATCATGCCAAATTCAGGCATTAAGGTTAATGCAACTTCATCCACTACTAGATTGTGTTTTCTTGAGAATAGGGACTTGGCCTTGTTCACTAAAGGGTTCTTAGAATTAATGCCTGACACATGCTATGTGTTCACTATAAAATTGTTGACTAAATGAATTGTAGAACTGAAAATTGTTTCTTCTAATCCAGGACTCTTTACCACTGTTTTGAACTGACTCCCAATTTCCTTTATAAAAGATTTTTAAGATGAGCCTTTGAAGAAGTATAGAATTTGTTCTTACATATACGTATGTGTTCTTCTCTATCATATCCATGCCTTCATAAATGTTATTTTTGCTACATATACACTCTTTTGCATTGTCCTAGTCTAGCTAATTACCACTTATCCTAAAGTTTCACAAACATCTATTTGCATGAATTATTTGTATTGAGGAAAAGAGACCAGTTCTGTGTGGATGACACAGTTTCATAAGGGTGAATTAAAGCAAAGTTGCAAGCAGATAAAAGATAGAAAGTGAAATTTTCAAACATTCTTTTCAATCTGTTTCAGACCACATCCATTAAAATACAGTGTTATCTGGTAAGAACAGATGGGTTTTCAAACAAATATAATCAATCTCCAGTATAATTTGATCAACACTGAATAAGTTTTGAAATTGTATACAAAGGGTTTTCTCTGTAATGTCCCTAAAATAGTACTATTTGGGAATCAGCCCCTGCTCAATAAATATTACCTCCTTACATTTAAATTATAGGATTGCCTGAAAATTTCTAAACCTCTCATATGCTGCATTAGATGTTTTATCAATTAACAAGATGCATTCAGAGTGCATTTTTACTTAGAAGGTTGAAACTGCATATTGTGGTGAGGAATCACATCTAATACCAAAACCTCCATGTAATAGGACATGATTTTTCATAGTGATGAGAGATGCATCACAATCAAACTAATTTTTTAATTAATTTACTGGGCTCATGTATCATTAAATAGTATGTATAGGTTATGAAACAAAATGATTACACTCTTATCCTAAAGAGATAAATCAAACAGAGAAAACTGCAGTTTTCACAAGCTTATATACCTCTGCTGCTGTTACCTATGCAACTTCAGAGCTCCTAGGTGGTCTAGACATGTCGTCCACAAAAAGTATAAGGATTTATGCAAAAGCTATTTGCCACCAACAACAACCTAGACTCTTGCATTTCCACTGTCAAAAAGAGCAAAAAACTATGACGATAACAATGAACACTTGATCTGACAATAATGGGGAAATGTGCCCCCAAATTATTATTTTTTTTTTCATTTTAAAGTATCTTTGACTAAAATGAAATAAAACCTTTCTCATTAAAAAAATTCACACAATAAAACTAAAACTGATTATGGGAATAACAGGATTCCTGACACTTTCAGTTAGAATTGGGTGTCTATCTTATACAAAAGATATCCTATGTGTCCTATGTATACACCCTCTCTATCCTCTGACAATCCATGAGACACCCTTGTTTTGGCAGGCTCCTAACCAAAAAGTCAAAATATAAGTCTTTATAAGAAATCATTTATAAAGAGAGGTGACTCATCTAAAAATATTTTCATTACACTTCCCACTGAGCAAGAAGCTCAAGGAAGGATTCCAGTAACTTAGAAATAATACTTTGGAAAAAGCCAAATGAGAGTTCAAGTAGAACTCAACTAGTCTGTGCAGGCAACTGCTACACAATTTGATTCTTATAGTCTGTCTAAAATATGTATGCCCAAGTTTACTTACAGCAAGGTGTAATGCTTGGGTGAAAGAAAGCTCCCATTTATCTTTGTTTTCCAAATCATGTATTTTCATCCTCTAGGAATTCCAATCTTTGGAGCACTTTTTGTTTTTCTAAGGTCATAGGAGATTCTTAAAAACTTAGATATATCTCAGGAGAAGTCTCCCAATCTATAACCAACTTTATTGACTCAATGCATATTCGGATACTAGTTTTCCACTATCTGTCCACTTTATGGTTCTGTCTGCAATGTTTTTCACGTTCTTAGCTTTTTTTGCTAGGACAACATGATCCCTATGTTGACTGATGGCTTTTGATGGTAGCATCACTCTCCTCCAAAGCCCAGTGCTTGGTGACTCACTCCTTTCCTATTATCCTACAGCCATTCCCTGGAATGAATGTCCATAAACTTCTGAGGTGCTATGCTCCAAAAGACTTGGCCCATGCGCTTATCCCACATGGAACCTGCAGTCCTCTCTCCCCATCCCCTAGGCAGAACCAACACTTAAGTTGTATAGTGTGTGCACTCCACAATAAATAGAAACTGACTTAGGTAATAGGTGGGGGAGCTGGAATCTAGCTCTGTTCCCTTGGCTAAGCATTGTGTCTCTCAGCTCTTGGCTGCATTCTCAGTGAGTGAGCCTTTTTCTAATATACACGGAAACCTTGCATAGGTCAGTCAGTTGTGGGCCCACTCTCAGTTCTAACACCATTCTGAGTTTAGGGCACTCTCCTCTCAATCTCCTCTAGGGTAGATTCCACTCCTGAATAATCCATTTAATTCCCTTAATGGCTCTGAAGCAAAAAGTCATTAAGTCTTTCCTGACTCAACCCTTCCCTCATCCCTATAAGAAGGAACTATACTTTAGAATGGCTGGGGGAGGAGTGAAATACAGGTGAGCAGGAAAGTCCCATCAAATAAATCTAAAGCAAAGCACTGAGGGGAAAAAGTGACACCAGCAATAGCAACGATTAACATATTAATTCTGTGCCAAATGTTATCTAATCTGATCCTCACAACACCTGGGAGATATAATTCTCAGTTTAAAGAGGAGGAAACTGAGGCACAGAGAGATTACCCAATGTGCTTGAAGTCACACACTTAATAAATGGTAGAATCAAGACTTGAGAACAAACTGGTGCTGCCAGATAGAAGTGGAGTTGGGGGACTGGGTGAAAAAGGTGAAGGGATTAAGAAGTACAAATTGATAATTACAAAACAGTCATGGGGATGTAAAATACAGCATAGGGAATACAGTCAATAATATTGTAATAACAATGTATAGTGCCAGGTAGGTGGTAGACTAATTGGGGGGATCACTTTGTAAATTATATAATGTCTAACCACTATGTTATACACCTGAAACTAATATAAAATAATATTGAACATTAACTCTAATTGAAAAATTTTTTAAAAGACTTGAACCCAAGAATTATAGTTCCATATCCTGTGCGATTAACCACTACAACATAACAATTCTATGACTTATTCTGTCACAAAGGTAATTTGGGAACACTGTTGAAAAGATTTGTTCTCTAAGAAATATTAAGTAGATGCAGCCACTTTAGAAGACTATTTGGCATTTCCTTACAAAACTAAATAGTTTTACTACACGATCCAATAATCATTCCTAGATATTTACCCATCTGAAATTTTATGCCCACACAAAAATCTGCTCATGAATGTTTATAGCTTTAACCATAATGGCCAAAAACTAGAAACAACCAAGATATCCTTCAATAGGTGAATGGATAAACAAACTGTGGCACATCCTTACAACTGAATATTATTTAGCAATAAAAAGAAATGAGCTATCAAGTAACAAAAAGATATAAATAAATTTTAAATGTATATTGCTAAGTGAAAAAAGTCTGTCTGGAAAGGCTATATATACTGTGTGATTCCAATTATAATTATATGACATTCTAGAAAAAAATAGCTAGAGAGACAATAAAAAGATCAGTGGTTGTGATTCCAATTATAATTATATGACATTTTGAAAAAAGAAAAACTATAGAAACAACAAAAAGATCAGGGTTCAGGGGAGAGAGCGTGGACTGAAGAGATGAAACATAGGGATATTTTAGGGCAGTGAAACTATTCCGTATGATATTGTAAATGGTGGATACATGACCATTTGCAAAATCCATAGAACTTGACAGCACAGAGTGAACCTTAAACAAATTTTTAAAAAGTCATTCAGGAGGTCAGGGGATTCCAGAAGGAATGACAAGATAATCTAGCTGTATTACAAGTATATGAAACCACCTCATTGAAGAGGACTAGGGGAAAGGATACTGAGCTAAGTAGCTTTGGAAATTAATGGAGTCTATAAGACTAAAGGCAAAGGGAACCCCACAAAATCACTTTACTATAGTCAATAAAGTCGTTTCACCCAAGTATGAGGTTAACAATTCTGAAACTCTTATACATATATACTAGAATTTAATAACTAATTAAATGGATGGCAAATGGTGGGAGCCAGTTTTCTTGCTACTGCAATGGAAATTTTCAGATAAGCCAATAAAGGAGCCTAGAATGATCCACGTGGTAATAGATTGCTGTTGAAGACAAAAGGAAGAACTCATGTTTAGTTTAACATAGATACAGATGGTTACACAGATATTTATAAATTTTTCTTTGCTCTGTCAGCTGAGAGGTCCTGAAGAAATGGCATCTCAGTAGCAATAAGCATACCCTGAATCCAGATCTTGGCTTCCAATACCGTTCTCTATTAAAGGAAATCACAGCTCCTTGGAGAAATCGCTCATTATAGACTGGGGCAGGGACTATACAATATGAGATGGAGCATCTTTTAGTGCCAGAAAGTGAGAACGTGCATACACATGCACATGTATGCACACACATACAACTGATAGAGATATGACAAAAAGGAACCTGAGCTCTCAATGGCCAAAGCTGTAACAATTAGAGTAACAAAATAAAATGGTGTTGGATTAGAACTCAAAGTACAAATGTAACTTAAAGAAGAACATGAGAATATGGCTTTCAAGTTACCATTCCTAGCCAGCATTTACCACATCCTCCTAAGGACTCAGCAAAGAAGACTGGAAAGTCAAAGCTTGTTTGGGAGCTGGTAAACAGACCTGTTAAGCTGAAATTGTGGGTTTGTGTAAGAAGTATTTGGAAAGGGAGTCAAGGCCAAACATCTTGAGCCTTTATCTTGTAGGCAAAGCGAAGGCTGATGAATATGGATTTCAGTGTAAATCATGAAATTAGGGACACTGAAGAGTCAATAGAGTCAAGCAGATCAATTAGAAAGCTATTACAGAAGTCCAGGAATAAGACAATAAGTGCTGATCAAGGACTGTGGTATTAAAACTGGAGAGGGTAAAATGATATTTGAAAGAAATAATTAATAGATTTAATAGTAAAGAGAAATAAAGATGAATCAAGAATAATTTTTTAATCCAAATTATGTGATGGTATCATTAACTTAAAAAAAACAAATTTCAAAAAGAATCCATTTTAAAAATCCAGTTGCAATAGAAATGTCTAACTGGAGATACATATTTATAATTAAATCAGTAGTAAAATGCACATAGTATGCACTTAATAAATGATTGTCAATGAATGAATAAATGAAATCAGAAGATACACTTTGGAGGTAAAGATTATAGAGTTTTCTAAATATAAAGAAAATTTTATGAGTTTTATGTAAGAAATAAGAAAACAGATGAAGTCTCCAAGAAATGTCTTTCTGAAAACAACTTCTAAAATTAGATATCAATGATAAAAACTGAGACAACCTGTTTCCACATAACTTAATTATCGGGTCTGAAAACAAAGGCCACCTATGTCCACACAACATTACTATTTGCTCTAGGAAATTCTCCACCAGGAAGATAAAGCTGTAAACCAAAATATAACTTTACTGTTTACTTCAAGAAAGTCCAGCAAATCAATTTCCAGGCAACTAGTTAGCTCATCTGTGCAAATAGCTTTTGTATCATTACAAAAGAATACTTATCTGGGAAAACAGCTTACCTATGGAACAATAGTTTACTTATTAAGGCTCTTTCAGGAATCTCACCTTACTGTATCCACCATTATGTTGTAAACTTTGCCCAGTTCTAATCATTTCCCCACCTTGAAAGACCTACCTTCTACTGAAAATCGTCCTGCTATCTCCTCCTATTACAGTACGAAGGTTATATCAATGTGATATTCTCCCTTAGGTTATATAAATTTAAGCTTTGCTTAATCATTGGGTTTTCTGGTAGACTTTTGTAATTGATAATTACAAAAATCATAAAGATGCCTATTTCTTGGAATTTCAAAAAGAAATAAAAAAAATAAGTGTATGTTATACAAATCACAAGTCAAAGAGAAAATTCAAACCAAAATTGCAGAATATATATGAATACAGAATATACAGGATACAGAAAACCACTGACCTGAGGAAAATATGTACCTAAAATACATTAAAAAAGAAAAAAAGACTACAAAATAAACCTAAGGAAAGCAAAATAAATGATTAATGAAGATAACACAGCATGAATTAAAGAATTAGAAAACACAAACAGTAGAATGGGTAATGTATTCCAATGCTAGAGGAAAAAAATAAAATAAATGCCCAATAAGAGTCACAAAATTTGTCTATGACCACGCCACCCTGAACATGCCCGATCTCATCTGATCTCAGAAGCTAAACAGGGTTGGGCCTGGTTAGTACTTGGATTGGGAGACCACCTAGGAAGACTGGGAGCTACAGGCATTTAATAAACAAACAAACAAACAAATAAATGAGTCACTAAATTTTACAAAAATTGTACAGGCATTAACATCAACAAATTCAACTAAAAGGAACAGAAGCAGTGAAAAAATGAAAAAAAAAAATGGCTTTGGACTTCCAGATTTTTCTGCAGAAAGTAGGCTAAGAAGGATATCCAAGTTGCAGTCATGGGCCATTTATTATAGAAAAAGGACAATTTAGAGCATTCAACCAATAGCTACAGAGAAAAGCTCACAGAGAATAGGACTGAGCCCTAATCAAGGAAATGAAAAAAATGTGTTCATATAAATTTCACCATTGCTATGGATCAAGATTGCTATATGCATCATACCTCTTACGTTTTCTGAACAGAAGTTTCTATTGCAATCATCTTATACTTATGCTACCACTGTATGTTGAACGTATGAATGGCAGATAATCTTGTCTCTTTAGTTTACAAGGCTTTAGATCAAGAGGAACTTTGGTAAAGAAGTTGTACCCAAAGAATGACACCTGAAGAACCTTATCCATACCTGAACTTGATTTAGGTAATGCAATCCTGGATCTCAAGATTAAACATGATGCTTGAATGAGGGGACACTTTTCTAGAGTCCTGGAAGAGGAGGTGAGTGTATTTTGCATATGAGAAGAGCATAATTAATTGGGAACAATGGCCACTTATAGTGAGATGTGTTCTCTTAATATTGGAAAGCCTTGTGACTGACTCACTAGTAACCAACAGAAGGAAGCTGTGTAACTTCTGAAACTAGGACGTAAAAGGTGATATAATTTGCACAGGATTTTGCCTAGACGTTCACCTTTGGAACCCCGAGTCATGATACATGAAGGCTAACGACCCTGAGGCAGTCATGTTGTGAGGAAGCCCGGGTCACATGGAGAGTATGGTGCTCTGGTCAACAGCCCTAGCTGGGATCCCAGACAACAGTTAGCATCAATTGCCAGACATTTAACCAAGATGCCTCCAGAAGATTTCAGTTACTGGCCAGCAAGTAACCACTACAAAGACTTCCCAACTAAAGTCCCAGACATGGTGAAACAGAGATAAATCACTCTTGCTGTGCTTGTCTGAATTCCTGACACAGAATTCATGAGCTTAATAAAATGATTATTTTAAGCCACTAAATTGGGAGGTAATGTGTTACAAAAACACAGTAACTTCAATGATTAGGAATAAATTTACAAGAAATGTACCAGATCTATACAGAGTTCTCTTGGAAGACACAAAAGTAGATTTATACAAGGAGAGGAAGCATTGTGTGGGGATGGAAAATACCATCTCTGGTTTCAAATCCTGGCTCTGTTACTCACTCTCCATTTGAGTACAAGCAAATTATTAAGCTTTTCCACATCTGTTTCTCATCAATAAAATGGGAATAATAAAAATACCAACCTATAGGGCTATTATAAGAATAAACAATTAGGATAGTGTCTGACATGTAAGCAGTACAAATGTATTGTTTTTGTCCTTATGGTTGTTATTATTATTATATCAAAAAAGGTCAGATCTCCCTAAATTAATCTATAAATTTAACATAATCTGAACTAAAATTCTCACAGGATTTATTTTCATCAGATGAGCAAGAATAGCTATATTGTAAAGCCTCCATAACTAAAACAATAGAACTGCATTTAATGCTACTAAAATTAAATCAGTAATGTCATTTATGTAAACTTTCTAAACAGCCAAAGCAAACAGTTTATATTGTTTGCGGATACATGCATATGTAGTAAAAATGTAAAACTTGATGGCAGTGATTTACACCAACAACATGCTAGTGATGTTGTATCTGGAGAACAGAAAAGAAATGGATGGGGGCAGTGTCTTAACTCTATCTGTAACATTCTGTGGCTTTAAAAATGGAAATCTGTAGCAATCATAGAAAAATGTTGCTATTTGTTTCATCAAGGTTGTGGGCTTATAGATGTCTCTTACATTATTTGGGGGAACTCGAGATATTTCATAATTTAAAATAAACATTTTAAAAAGGAAATTGCTTCTTTGAATGAACAATTTGTAAATTTTTTTTACTTTTAGGACAGCACGACAGATGAGAAGTCCTTAGGGTGCAGTGTACTCAGGTCTTATACCTCATAATACTACTTTAACAAATGTATAAATCCTCATGACAGTTCATTTAATCTTCAAAATTATCCTATGCAGTTTTTTCCAGAAGTTTTAACATTATAAGGTACTAGGTCAAAGTGTTTAGCTCTATTAAAATATTTTAAATTATTTATGATTAACAATCTTATTTCCTCAGAATAAGTACAAAGATTCTATTCTTTAAAACTATATACTGTAAAAATTATGAATTTATTCTCTAGTGCTATAGTAAGGTGTCTAAAACTGAGGATATTTGTCAAATGGAGCTGTTTATCCATCCGTATCACACAATGACTTAAATACTTTAGGAGCACCAGACATAGATGGGAGGGAGTCCTCATCCCAAGTACTTCATGTTGGGCAGGAGGTTTGCAGCCCTGTAACTACCAAAAAATCCAAACTATCATTCTAATAGTACCTAAAATCAGATGGAAAATTGTGAAACACATTCGCTGTTCTAGATATTCTGCAATATTAACCAAAGATACAATTTTTAATCGACACAGAAAATATAACCAAACTACCCTGCTCAAGGAATTGTGGGTCCCGCTGCTCCTAAATATTTTAGTTAAGTTATAGATTTGCTTATTTTCTGTTCTTTTTTCTCCTCTTCTGCTGTCAGCAACTTTGCCTTTAGGTCCACATTCTTTCTCATCCTTCTAGCAAATCTGATTCTAACATCTTCTGAAGAAAAAGATTTTTCCCATATTTCAGGCAATATGGGAAAAAGCTGAGGACCAGAAAGTAGGCTGAGAAAATGTAATTTTAAACTATACCTCATGCTTTTAATTTTACAGAAAGAATATAATTGAGATTAATCCAATGCTTTAGAAACCATAATTTCATCTTTTTTAAGAAAAACATAGTTACATTTATTTCTCTTAATCAAATATATGGGCTTAATCAAATACAGCTCTCATAGAGTTGACAATTTGATTTTTTGCCCTCTACAGAGGTACATAAATGATTAAAATATTTAAATCTTAAATGTATTGACTTCATGTTAATAAAGGTTTTCTCAGTAATTTGATGATGACACTTTGGTAGGGACCATCTGTCATTTAAAGTACCATTGCCAAGACCAAAGAGGAGGTACTCTAAATTTGTGCTATACAATAAATGCCTTCTCAGTTTCATGTCCTCAGTGGATGCTTTTAGCGGGCAACACAGAACCCAGTGCAATGTTGAGCCCCTGTCCAAAGTTCACATGGAAGCAAAAATTTCTAGACAAGCAGATGAAGGGGATCAGAGGTGACACAGCTGGCCAGGCTCTCTGGAGCTGAGTGAATGCTTGCTCCTGCCAGCAGCAGAGCTGCCTGGCCAGTTTGCCTCGCTGGCAGGCAGAAGACCTTGCCTTCCAGCATTGATATAATAATGGGAAGACATAAGTGAGGGAGAGAATAGGGGAGAGGTTGTATTAATACTCAGGGAAAAGAACTCAGAAGGAAAATGGCCAAACAAATGCTTCATGTCTGACAGACTCTCTTTCTCTGCCATAAGCACTTCTTAATCCTCTACTGCAGATTTTGACATCTCTAGCTACAAGGCTAGTGGTCAAAATTCATTTCAACCTAATACTGGAAAGAAAATATAAAACATAAATGAAACTTCTCAATGACTTGAATTTTGATATCGTTTAATTTGCTGATACACATGTAATTATCACGGAAACACGATGTACCACTGCTTAAATTCCCCTCTCTTATTTATGATCTACTCTTTGTTTGATCAATATTCTTCACATTTATTTTTAATTACCTCTACTCTAAGTTCATGGGGTTGAATTCCCATGAGTATAGTTGCATTAAATTACCAGACTACATTAATTTAAAATATCTAGGGAAAAATACCACTCTAAAGTTAAACAACCAAAAAAAGTTAAAAGCCAGCCTAAGTGAATAGTCAGTAGAGATCCATTTTGTGTGAATATCTGTAATTAGAACTGAAGCAAACTTTGAAAAGTTTGTAGTATTAAATTAATCATTTGCATTTGGGAGATAGTGATTATGCTAAAGAAAGTAGTATGATCACAGGGAGAAAGAATAAGAGCTGGAGAAGGGTCTAAGAGCTACGTTTGCATTAGTAACTGGTCCTCGCTAATGTTTGTATATGATTACTGAAGTATTAGACAAAAATAAGTCAAAATTTCTCCAAAAATACGTTATCAACAACTGTATGTATGGCTGTTAATAGTCATAAAAAGGATCTTGTTCAATGAAACTTTGAGTTTCAATAAAATATATTCTTCAGTTCCAAGTAAACAGAAAAAAATTCCAAAATGCATGAGTCAGATAAAATGAGCTTTAAAGGAAACATTTAATAAATATTTCTTTAATGGATTGTTATAATATAAATAAAAGAGGAATTTAAGCAGTAGTACATTTAGTGAAAATCCAGTATCATATTGTTTGATTTATTTATATTTATAACTTTTCTGTCATTTTTAAGGATCTGAGTGGGGATGGAAAATTGCAAATGTTCAGTCTTCCATTTTAACTCAGGACTCATAAACTGCTAATTTTTTAAGAGAAGTTTTAAAAGTCATTTTACTGGCAATTCTTTATATTAATTTATAAAACCCTCATTCTTTGCATACACCAAATACCTATATAATTTAAGTCATCAGCATGAAATATATAGTTGGATACCTAAATAATAGTGTTGAGTAACCTTAAAGGAAAATATTAAAAATTACACCCTCAGTTCTTATTTTAAACTTTTCCCTAGGTAAATATATGCCTGCAATTGTTAAAGAAAAAAAATTTTTTTTTCATCTTTCTTTTCTAACCTATCATGTCCTCTCTACCCTGTAGAGGTCTGTATTTTTATAAAATGGCAGCCAACTTAAATGATATATAATCAGAAATAAACTAAATGATTCCACAAGCAGCACATGGAAATTATAACTACAGACTTGTTGGCCATTACACTTAGGACAGATGGCTTCTTTAGGCCTGATCTCCTTGGGGATAACATAGATATTTAATTTAGAATTCCAGAAACCCATTCTTATACATTTAAAAAGTACACATATAAATGGCCTATAGCTTTAACTGAAGGAGAAGCACATAGGACTTGCACTGTCTCACATGGTTATTCTCCTGATTGTGTGTCTTCTGCCAACAATTATTTATTTATATTAAAAAAAATTAAGATGCAAGATTCATCAGCATAATGCAAGATAAAATGCATTCATTTTTCACTGGGTTAGTTTCATGTTTAATAAGGTGTTTTTAAAGGAATCAACTGTTTCTTGATTTGTTCCTTAACCAGAGAACTAAAATGAAAAGAGTTCTGACCTTTGTTCTCCCCAGAATATCCCTGTAACTAGGGTAAAGCCATCTGTCTTGCTACTTCCTCACCTAGAAAAAGATAAGTTGAGGTCTTTTCCCTGAGCAGGAATTCCGAGAAACCCATTCTACTAGAAAAAGACAAAGGGCCTGAGAAGGGCAAGGGACCAGGCAGCTGTGAGGCCCAGCATACTGAATCCAGAACAATAAGCTAAGAGCTTTTGGCTCAAGCAGAGTTTTAGGATAAGTTAAATTTTATATAAAATAACGACAGACAATAGTTAAAAATACTATTCAAAATAAATTCTGTTCTAACCAATATGTTTTAATATTCTAACATAATTGGTATGCATCAACATTAGTAAAAATAAAAATTATATGATGATATTTGCATTAGTAAAGATGCAATGTGGTACGGTAGAGAAAAAAAATCATAAAATACATTGAGATAATTTTATCAGGAAATGTGTAGAACTTACATGAAGAAAAGAGAAATGTAGAAGATACCATGGATAAATGAAGGCAATATTTTCCTAAAGGGGACTACAAAGTTGTTAATTCTACCGAAAGCAATGCTATTAATGTACTTCTGGTCAAAATGCCAGTGGGATTTATGTATTTTTTTAAGATGACAAAATTATGTTAAAGACCAAATTAAATAAAAAACTATTGAAAATGAAGCGTGTTGAAGAATTAGTAAGTTTACCAAGTGTTAAAACATGGTATAAAGTCATAATAATAATTTAGTGTGATATTGACAGAAGAATGAATAAATCAATAGGATAAAACAATGAGAATTATTCTGCGCATAATAATGTAGCAATACAAATCAGCGGGGAATTGATACCCTATAAGTCATAACGCTTACCACCAGACTATGAGTTCACAAAAGCATGTCAGAAAGAGTTCAATCCTTGCCTACATTTTCTTGGAATGTAACTAGACCCCTAGCATCATTTTGCACGAGTCTTTTATTCTTCATGTAGGAACTGTTTTTACTATACAATTATTATGACCTTCTTTGTCTTAACATCTCTGATCATAATTTTTTGTAAAAGGTTACAGACTCATTTTCAGTAATTATGTGATTAGTGCCATCATTCTATTTGCAAATGCTGTCTGATTTTTTTTTAATCATGAAGAAGGAGGAGTTGGAAGAAGATGATCAAGAGAAGGAGGCGATAAGGAGGAAGGGAAGAATGTAAGGAGGAAATATATAAGAGTAAACATATCCACTGCCTTTTATTTGGTTCGCTGTGGTTCTTAACTTTTATAATGGAAACTCTCAAAGAGAAACTACTTTTAGATTAGTTAATGAGTTTTGTAAAAGACTATAGAAGTACATTTTGTTAGAGACACCTTTTATTTCTTAGTGCATAAAACCTTGGCCTTTGGTGGTACAAACCTCATTTCAGAAGAATAAAAAATGATAATTATCACAACTGTCACAGAGAACATGATTTCTAAGACTAGCAGCAAGATAGAGTTCTAGATTGGCAGCTAAGTGAAACTTGATATAAGAATAAAACTGGGTTATATGTAGTTTTAATAGTTTCTTCTTTTAATCTTAAAACAGAGTAAAGAAACATGTAAACGATGCCTAAAAATCAAGTATTCATATTGAATATAATTTTTATGCTGTTTAAAATTAGTCATTACTGATAGAGCATATTCATTGGATGCTTTGAAAGTGTTGCAATAATTATTATTGACGTTGAGAAAACACCCAGTACATAAATTGTATATGATTTTTTAAAAATAGACTTGGATTCATTTGGTAAATTATTTATAAAATGTTACAACGTGAAAAAAGGACTTAAGTCATTACTTAAGCTCTGTTATAAAATACCAACAAATGCAATACCGGTAGAAATACCATCAGTAGAAAATCCTAAGAATAAAGGATTTTATCATGAATCCTTTTGCAGATTCAAGATGAATAATGTTGAATTGTATGAATTCCTAATAAATCAGATTTGCCCATTAGGTTATATGAATCCACAAAGCTTCCTGGACAGCAGCAAGCAACAGCTTTCTATATTTATCGTACTTCAGTCAGCCGTGTGAGCCAAAAGCCATACTTAAGTTTTTTATTTTTAAGTCCTTTTTCTTCATATTGCTACGTTTCTTTGTTTTCCTATATTCTTTCAATTTAATTATCGGTATCTTGAGTCTATCAAGGCTTTGGGAGAAAAGCCACACCCCTCTATCATTTTGTCCATTCGTAATGACTAAATGGTATCACACCCTGTTACAAGTTTACTGAGACATCTTAATTAGTCCAGAGGTTCAAAACAATTTAAACAATCATATACCTTAATTTGAGTTTTGTCACTAGGTTGAGTTTTAATTAGTTCTTGTGACTCAAAAAGCTTCTCAGCTTTTTGTTTTACTAGTTGGAGTTCAGAAACAGTTGCCACTTAAATTCTAAGACCTTAAATTAATGTACTCTTATTTCCATTCATTTCTACTTTCAAGTTAAAAATTATTTTCTGATTTCTCTGTTTCATATAACTCCTGCTCAAATGCAGCCACCATCACCAACACACTACAAAAACACTATTTTTTAACCTTTTGCCCTAGAGAGCTACATGTTTATTAGGTACCTTATCTTGTTTTTGAACATAAACAATTTACCAAATGTTTTGCTACAACATAAGATAGACTGCCATCTTTCCAGCATCCAGAACGAGTTTCTTCATTGCCTTCCACCAGAAAGCTAAGCCAATGTCACATATTTCAGACTTATGATATCTCTCTTAGGTAAAACTTTTTGCACGTTAGAATATGCTAGAACACACCGCAGTAACACACAAAATCTCGTGCCTTATTACATAAGTCTATTTTATATCCAAGGTGGGTCAGCAATGGTTCTGTTCACCTCAGCCTGTCAAGGAACCAGAATAATAGAGATTTAATTTTGATATATACTTTTAAGATTTCTGCAGCAGGGAGAAAGTAACATGGCAAACCATGTACACGTTCTTAAGATTTTCACAAGGAAGTGATATGCATCACTAACCTACAGCAAGTTATGTGGTGATGTCTAATATCAAAAGGGACAGGTAAATGTTATCTTACCACACATGCAGAAAGAAGAGAGCTAGAACTATTTGGTGATCGACAATAATATTTCCACAGGCATTTGGGAAGGACAGCATTAAATAAGTATTTGTTTCTTTTGATTATTCTTTTGATTGTAATTCTTCTAATGCAATACCTACAGATGATATGACTATAAAAGAGGTGAAATGACAAAAATACTGAATTCCTCAAAAAAGGCACGTATATCCAGCATAAGATAGTCAAATTATTAACTTGAATTGTCAGATCAAGTCATAAATTCAGAACGATAAACAGAAAATGTCAAGGTTTTTTGAATTATTAGTATGCTCCTACGTCCTTGTCTAAAACGTAATGATAGCCAATGATACGAAAGAATAAAATACATCAAATTATTTGCTGAACAAAGATGAGGTAGATTGTTTCTATATAATTCTTTCAAATACTTATAATTTAGAAAACCTTCAGATAATATATTACTATTTACACAGCATTCAATCACTAACTTAATTACAAATATATAGGCATATTCTTTAGTGTTTTCATAAATAAAATACTGTACAGGGTAGTAATTGCTTATATATATATATCTTTTATCCCTTTCTGTGAAGATTATAATTCACACACAAAGCAATGTATGCAACTAACTAATCTCAAATTTTTGAGGGCTGCTAATTGTGTCATTTTTCAATAGATGTTAATGACAACAAATTATTTACTTATTTGAATTACTGGACTTCAAATCAATGAAGCATACCATGGCTATATGCGGTAAACAAATACTTAAAATTCTTTTAAAAATCTTACAAATCTTGCTTGAAAAAACATCTTGAAGTTCAAAAAAATTACAATTAAAGAACCAGATCTCTATATCTTAAATTAAAAGGCCTTTTCATAACAAGAAAAATGTTTAAGCA
>NW_006432943.1:6355172-6356626 GCF_000325575.1 Pteropus alecto
AGTTCAAGCAATAGTGTTTAAATTTCTTCCAAAACAACAAAGATAAAATATTATACATCTAGCCAGCTAGTGGAAAGAAATAAAATATCTATACATTTTTAAACAGTCTCCTTATAAAATATCTATTAAATAAAGGGCTCAGGTTTAAAGATCTTAAAGAAATTGGCCTCTCATCATCTATTGTATTTGGAGTATATTGAAGAAAAGTAAAATAAATGTAGACTTTTTAGCCAACATCACCAAGGCCTTGGAGTTGGTTCTCTGGGCATGAAGTCTCTACTTACAAGAAGTTTATATCTAGATGAGTAAGTGAGACCTGAAATTGCAACCAAGAATAAAAATAAGAATAAGAGGCAGCCTGTAAATATATTTGAAATGAGAAAGAGAAAAACCAAATATTATAGAAAAATGTTTAGAGGAAGATGAAAGATAATAGACTATATGTACCTGAAAAAAACAGAATGAAGAATATGCCAATTAATCTGAACTCTATCCTGAATAACTAAATTCAAATAACTTTTAATTTTGATACCAATTTTTCACTCCAACTTTTTTTTGAAAGAATTAAAATTCAAAATATTCTTGATTGCATAGGCAAGCAATGTGATCTCTGGATCACATTGCAGTTCCCACCGGGTAGCCCTGAGCATTCAAAAGCAGTGGCTGACCTTGGACTACTGAGGAGCCCTTCCCAAGGAGACAAAAAACCAACGCATCTGGAGGCTGGCACCAGACCACAACAGAGCAACTCCTGACTAGTCCCATTAGTGCTACACACAAAGAGAGGTTGCAACAAGTACACAAGCCTGCTAGGGCAAACCCCATTCGGTGGGGTCAGCCCCCACACAGCAACTCTTACCCTGTGGGTGCAGCCAGTTCCCACAATTAGTCAGCCTGAGCATTAATCCTATCCACTGATGTACTAACACCAATAAAGGCTTGTTGACAACAGCAGATCACACACAACCCACACGAAGGTCACATCCAGAGCCCCCAGCATAGTGGATCAGGGAGAGTGCACCACTGGGCCACACAGGACACTTTCCACACTAGGCCATCTGGCCAAGGCTGAGAGACGAAACAAATGTTCCTGACACATAGAAACGAACACGGAGAGGCTAATAAAATGAGAAAACAAAAAAACATGCCACAAATGAAACAACAGGATAAAACTCCAGAAAATAAGCTAAATGAAATGGAGGCAAGCAACCTACCAGAGACAGAGTTCAAAATAATGGGTATAAGGACGTTCAACGAACTTAGGGCGAAAATGGATGAGCACAATGAGAACCTCAACAGAGAGATAGTAAGCATAAAAAAGGACAGAAATCATAAAAAAAAAAAAAAAAAACTAGACAGAAATAAAGAATACAATAACTGAAATGAAGACTACACTAGAAGGATTTGGCAGTAGATCGGAGGAAGTGGTTCTCATTCACAAAAAAAAAAAAAAA
>NW_006432943.1:6356777-6359319 GCF_000325575.1 Pteropus alecto
AAAAAAGAAAAGACCAAATCAGTGAATTGGAAGGTAGCAGAATATACCCAATCAGAACAATAAAAATAAAAAAGAATTTTAAAAAATGAGGATACTTTAAGAGATCTCTGGGACAACCTGAAGCATAACAATATCCAGGTCATAGGAGTACCTGAAGGAGAAGAGAGAGAGCAAGGGATTAAGAATTTATTTGAAGAAATAATGACATAAAACTTCCCTACTCTGGCAAAGGAACTAGACTTACAAGTTCAAGAAACACAAAAAGTCCCAAACAAAAGAAATTCAAACAGACCCACAGCAAGACACAACATAATTAAAAAGCCAAAGGTCAAAGACAAAGAGAGAATCTTAAAAGCAGCAAGAGAAAGGCAGCTAGTTCTTACAAGGGTACCCCGTTAAGAATGTCTGCTTATTTTTCAATGGAAACTTTGCAGGCCAGAAGGGAATGGCAAGAAATATTCAAAGTTATGAAAAACAAGAATCTACAACCATGGATACTCTACCCAGCAAGGCTTTCAATTAAAATGGAAGGTGAGATAAAGAGCTTCCCAGACAGGAAAAAGCTTAAGGAATTCATCACCGACATGCCAGTATTACAAAAAATGTTAAAAGGACCTCTATAAAAAGAGAAGGGGTAAAAAAGAAAATAGAAATAACAAATACAAATAATAAAATGGCAGTAACTATGTATCTGTCAGTAATCACTTTAAATGTAAATGGATTAAATGCTCCAATCAAAAGACATAGGGTAGCCAAATGGATAAGAAAACAAGACCCATGCATATGCTGTCTACAAGAGACCCACTTCAGATCAAATGACACTCATAGACTAAAAGGAAATGGGTGGAAAAAGATATGGAAATGGAAATGAAAAAATGGAGCCTCCCTAATTCCTTTTATGAGGCCACCATTACCTTGATTCCAAAGCCAGACAAAGACGAAAATGGAAATTAAAAAAAAGCCAGGGTAGTGAAACTTATATCAGATAAAAGACTTTAAAAACAAAGGCTAAGAGATAAAGAAGGGCATAACATAATGTTAAAGACACTGATAAATCAAGAGGACATAACACTAGTAAACATATACGTACCCAACGTAGGAGTACCTACATACGTAAAGCAATTATTGGTTGACGTAAAAGGAGAGGTTAAGAGTAATACACTCATAGTAGGAGACTTTAACACCCCATTGGCACCAATGAACAGATCTTCCAGGCAAAGAATCAACTAAGAAACAATAAGCCTAAAAGACACACTAGACCAGATGGATTTAACAGATATTTTCAGAGCATTTTATCCAAAGCAGCAAAATATACTTTCTTCTCAAGTGCACATGGAACATTTTCCAGGATAGACCACATGTTAGGACACAAAACAAGTCTCAATAAATTTAAGAAGATTAAAATCATATCAACCCTCTTCTCTGATCACAATGGTATGAAACTACAAATCAATTACAAGAAGAAAGCTAAAAAATACACACACCAACATGAAGACTAAATAACATGCTTCTAGGCAATGAATGGGTTAATAATGAGATCAAGGAAGAAGTCAAAAGATAACCTAGAGACAAATGAAAATGAAAACACAAAACAAAATCTATGAGGCACAACCAAAGTGGTTCTAAGAGAGAAATTCATAACAATACAGGCCTACCTCAAGAAACAAGAAAAATCTCAAATAAACGATCTAATCTTATACCTAAAGGAACTAGGAAAAAAAAAAAAAAAAGAACAAACAAAGCAAAGCCCAAATAGAAGGAAGGAAATAATAAAGATCAGAGTGGAAATAAATGAAATAGAGTCTAGAAAAACAATACAAAAATTAGTAAAACCAAGAGCTGAGCTGGTGAAAGGATAAACAAAATTGACATACCCTTAGCCAGACTCATCAAGGAAAAAAGAGAGAGGGCTCAAATAAATAAAACCGGAAACGAAAGAAGAGAAATAACTACGGACTCCACAGAAATACAATGGATCATAAAAAAATACTGTGAGCAATTATATGCCAACAAATTGGACAACCTGGAAGAAAAGGACACATTCCTAGAAACATGCAATCTCTCAAGACTGAGTCAAGAAGAAACAGAAAATCTGAACTGACCGATTACCACCAATGAAATAGAATCAGTAATCAAAAACCTCCCAAAAAACAAAAGTCCTGGACCAGATGGCTACATAGGCGAATTTTACCAAACATTCAAAGAATTATCAGCTATTCTTCTCAAACTATTCCAAAAAATTCAAGAAGAGAGAATGCTCCCTAACTCCTTTTATGAGGCCATTATTATCTTGATTCCAAAATCAGGCAAAGACATTACAAAAAAAGAAAACTACAAGCTGATATCTCTTATGAACATTGATGTAAAAATCCTCAACAAAATATTAGCAAACCGAATTCAGTAGTACATTAAAAATACCATACACCATGATCAAGTTGGATTTATTCCTAGGATGCAAGGTTGGTTCAATTCCTACGAATCAATTAATGTGATACACCACATTAACAAATCGAAAGATAAAAACCATATGATCATATCAATA
>NW_006432943.1:6359876-6360743 GCF_000325575.1 Pteropus alecto
TTATAGAAGACTCCGAATAGCCAAGGCAATCTTGAGAAAGAACAAAGTTGGAGGTATCACGCCACCTAATATCAAAATATACTACAAGTCTACATAATTAAAACAGCATGGTACTGACATAAAAACAGATACATTGATCAATGGAACAGAATAGAGAGCCCAGAAATAAATCCATGCCTATAAACTCACTTAATATATGACAAAGGAGGCAAGAATATACAATAGGGTAAAGACAGTCTCTTCAATAAATAGTGTTGGGAAAATTGGACAGATTCATGCAAAAAAAATAGAAACTGGGCCACTTACACCATATAGAAGAATAGACTCAAAACGGATTAAACAATTAAATGTAAGACCCGAAACCATAAAACTTCTAAAAGAAAACATAGGTAGTAAACTCTGATATTACTAACATTAATTTCTTTTCGGATATATCTCTCCAGGCAAGGGAAACAAAAGAAAAAATAAACAAATGGGACTACATGAAACTATAAAGTTTTTGTACAGCAAAGGAAACCATCAACAAAACAAAATGCAACCGACTTATTGAGAGAAGATACTCACTAATGATACACCTGATAAGAGGTTAATATCCAAAATATATAAAGAACTTATACGACTCCACAACAAAAAAACTAACAATCCAATTAAAAAATGGGCAGAAGACTTGAACAGATACTTCTCCAAAGAAGAAATACAGATGTCTAATAGATATATGAAAAGATGCTCAAGGTCACTAATCATGAGAAATGCAAATTAGAACCATAATGAGATATCACCTCACACCTGTCAGAATGGCTATTATCAAAATGATAAGAAATATTAGGTGTTGGCAAGGATGTGGAGAAAACAGAACCCTTCGTGCGC
>NW_006432943.1:6360889-6372287 GCF_000325575.1 Pteropus alecto
AATAATTCATAAAGATCTATGCACCCCAATATTCATGGCAGCACAATTTACAATAGCCAAGATATGGAAGCAACCTAAATGCCCGTCAACAGAAAAAGAAGTTATTGTTCATATATATTGTTCATAGCATATTGCTCAACCATTTAAAAAATATATTGTTCATATATATTGTTCATAGCATATTGCTCAACCATTTAAAAAAATGAAATCCTACCATTTGCAAAGACATGGATGGTCCTAGAGGTTATTATACTGAGTGAAATAAGTCAGACAGAAAAAGATAAATACCATACAATTTCACTTATATGAAGAATCTAAGGAACAAAAATTGACACACAAATATAGAGGACAATTTGGTGACGGACAGAGGGGATGGGGGGTCGGGAATCTGGGAGAATGGGGTGAAGGGTTAAAGAAGTACAAATTAGTGGCCGATAGATGGTCACGGCGATGGGGAGCATGGCATAAGGAATTCAATTAGCATTAATATATTGGCTAGGTGGAAAACCAGATGAGAGAAGGAGCAATTAGGGGGATCGTTTTATAAACTACAAAACTGTCGAATCAATGTACTGTAAACTTAAAACTAAAAAATAAAATAAAATAAAATAATAATATAAATGCAACCACCTTAGTTTACTTGACATTTAATAAACATTATATTGCTACAACTTCAGATTATAGTCTTTGCAAGTGCACATGAAACAGTAACCAAGATTGATCATATGCTAGACCATAAAAGTAGTCTTAATATAATTTAAGAGATGGAAATCTTAAAATAGCATTTTTTTCTGATCAAAACTTAAATTAGAAATAAAAAACAAAATTAAAACATCGAGAAAGCTTCAACCACCTCAAAGTAACAACTTACTGCTAAGCCACCCTCAAATCAAGAAAAGAATCACAAAGGACATTAGAAAACATTTTGAACTGGATGATATTGAATTTGCAACACATCAATATTTCAGGGATGCAGCTAAAACAGTGTCTAGAAATTTATAGCCCAAGGTAATTAAGTATGAGAAAATAAGTTTAGATCAAACCTTAGATTGAATCAAACATCTCAGCTACCACACTAAGAAACTAGAAAAAGAGAATATTAAACCCAGCGATTAATTTATGATAAATCATTAATATTTCTATTTCCTTAGCAAGTTAAGAAATAATTAAGAGCAGAAATAAATTAAATATAAAACAAAAATAATAAGAGAAAATCAATGAAGCCAAAAGCTGAATTTTGAAAAGATCACTTTCTATCCAGATTTATCAGGAAAAAAAAAAAGAAACACATTCAAATCATTTATATCAAAAATACAAGATGGATCATTACTGAATACCTTATAAATATTAAAAAGATAATAAGGAAATTTTAAGGTCAACTTTATCCTAATAAATTCAATACTTTTGATAAAATGGGCATATATTTTAAAAGACACCAACACTCAAAAAGTTCACTCAAGGATAAATAGATAATCTGAGACACCTGGATCTATGAAAAATTTGAATAACCTTTCCACAATGAAAACAACAGGCCCACATAGTTTACTGGGTAAATTCTATTTAACACGAAAGGAAAAACAAACAAACAAACATACCAAATGTATACAAACTCTCCCAGAAAACAGAAGGGGGGACATTTCCCAATTCATTTATGAAGCCAGCATTTTCCAGATAACAAAACCAGACAAAGACGTTTTAAAAAAATTATAGACCCATATTCTTCACAAAAATAGATGTAAAAATTCTTTTAAAAATTTGGTAAATCAAATCCAGGAATATGTAAAATATGTCATGACTAAGGAGTTTATCCCAAGAAATAAAGGTTGGTTAACATTTAAAAATCTACTAATGTAATTCAATATATTCTATATATTACAATATATTCCTTAAAAAAAGAATGAAGAAAATTTTCTAAAATTCAACAACTAATTATTAGGAACTCTCAGCAAACTAGGAGAAGAGGTAACGTCAATGACACATGGAGCAGCTACAAAAACTCCACAGCTAACTATTTCTCCTGATATCAGGAACAAGGCCAAAGGATTTGCCCTCAGCAATTCTATTCAACCCGTTTTGGAGGTGCTAGGTCCCTGTCAGACAACACAATCATTAATGATCAATATGACTATAAGTCTTAAGGAACGTACAAAAAGCTACTTACTAGTAGGGTTGCAGGACATAAGTTCAACGTATAAGAAATCATTACATTTCTATATAGCAGCAACAAACTATTGTAAAATAAAATTGTAAAAAAAAAAATCCATCAACAAATGTGAAACACCTTGGGATAAATTTAACAAAATGTGTGCAAGACCTGTACACCTAAAACTACAAGTCATTGCTAAGAGAAATTTGAAAAAGCCTAAGTAAAAACTTCCAGTTTCCAGTCTGGCACGTAAGAAGCTTGAGAATTGCCATTCCATCCAAGCAACTAGTAAAAAGCTGAACATGAAAAATCACTTCTTAGATCCATAAGAGAAGTCAAATCGCAGGGCAAACAACTGCTCCCAAACAGGAGAGACCCACAGGCAAGTACAGAGACTCACAACTTACCAGAGCAGAAAGCCACAAGCTGAAACCTCGGCAGGAACCAGTGCTGGGGTAGGAAAGCCTGAACTGTAATTGATGAATTGCTTAAGGCTCAATGTGGACAAGTCTGGGAAAGAAAAACTTCAGGGGGACCCATTCATTGGGGGAACCCCCACACTTTTGTGAGTTTTACCTCCAGGAGCCCTAGCAGGTCCTCACAGTAAATACTGGAGAAAAATCCAGCTTGAGCTTCCAGCAGGGAGAGGGGAAAAGGAACCATTTTGAATTACATCAGAGCACTGTGCTCTTAACAGGGCCTGCCCTCAGGAGAAACTAGTTAAGCAAAGTCTAATCAGCTGGAGATTTATCAGAGCCTAACTGACATGGAGGAAGGGAAATGTCCAGTTGGGCTCACTCTAATCATCCTGTCTCACCTAAGGTGTGGGGTGGAGGAATGAGAGGCACTTGTGAAGTTTACAGTCTAAAGACATAGGGTCAATGAAAGACTGAGACCTAATCATAGGACTACATAGAACATTCCCCCTCCTTCACATTTCACCACCACCATATTACTAAAGTCCTTTTAACCAAGACATCAAATTCAGCTATCAAGAAGAAAATTACAAGACACACTAAAAGGCAAAAAACAGTTTCAAGAGACAGAGCAAGCATCAGAACCAATCATAGATATGAGAGGAGTGTTGGATTTATCAGACTGAGAATTTAAAACAACTGTGATTAATATGCTAAGGGATCTAATGGATAAATAAGACAATGTGCAAGAACAAATGGGCACTGTAAACAGAGAGATGGGAGTTCTAAGTAGGAACCAAAAAGCAATGCTAGTGATCAAAAATACTGTAACAGAAATGAAGAAAACCTTTATTAACAAACTAGGCATGGCTCAGGAAAGAATCTCTGACCTTGAAGCTATCTTAACAGAAACCCCAAAACTGAAAAGCAGATGGAGAAAAAGGACTAAACAAACAAATATACAAAAAACAGACCCAAATATCCAAGAACAGTGGGACAACTACAAAAGGTGCAACATACACATAATGGAAATATCAGATAGGAAAGAGAGAAAGCAATAGAAGAAATATTTGAAAGAAATATCAGATAGGAAAGAGAGAAAGCAATAGAAAAAAATATTTGAAAGAAAATTTCTGCAAATTAATGTCAGACACCAAATCACAGATTTAGGAAGCTCAGAGAACACCAAGCAGGATAAAAGCCCCCAAAATTAGACCTAGATATGTCATTTTCAAACAACAAAAATCAAAGATAAAGAAAAAATTCTTGAAAGAAACAGAGGGGAAAACACCTATAGAAAAGCAAAAGTAAGAATTCTATCCAACTTCTCAGAAACCATGCAACAAGAAGAGAGTTGAGGGAAATATTTAAAGTGTTAAGGGAAAAAAATCACCAACTTAGAAATCTGTACACTTCAAAATTATCTTTCAAAAGTGAAAAAGAAAAAGACTTTCTCAGACAAAAAAAACAAAACTTGAGAGAAACTGCTGCCAGTAGACCCACTTTGCAAGAAATATTAAAAGTTCTTTAGAGAGAAGAAAAATGATATAAATCGGAAACTCAAATCTACGGAAAGAAAAAAAGAGCATCAAAGAAGAAATAAATGAAAGTAAAATAAACTTTTATTTATTTTTCTTATTCTTAATTTATCTAACAGACAACACTTTATTCAAAATAACTGCAACAATGTGTTCTATTATGTGTGCTCATATATATATTACATATATATGCTTATGTATAAGTAAATTTAATGAATAATACAGGGATGAGGAGAAATTATGATTATTTTGTTATTACAAGGTATTCACACTACCTGTGAAGTGGTAGAGTGTTATTTGAAAGTGAACTGTATTAGTTATAAGTGTATATTTCCAGAGTAAGATTTTTGGATAAGAAGTCATATGATATATATACTGTATTGAGCCACAGCCAAAGCCAGAGAGGGCTTGGCCATGGACTACTCCAGAATTTTGTAAAGGCAGATGTGGGGTCCGGGAGTAAGACATCCTAGCTGGTGACTCTCTTGTCATATTCAGGGACTTGACTAGTATATTCTCTAGAGCCAGAGCCAAGGAAAAATCCCATTTGGTTGGGGCTCATGGTGTCATGGCCAAGGAGATGGCTTATATGTCTCTGAGACTGATAGATACAAGAAGATTAAACAAATAAGTGAGTATATTGTGGTTGATGAAAGCCAGATTTTCTTGCCATTGAAAAGGGATTTACAAGTATGAAAAGAGAAAATGCTAGAATAAACCCTGTTGTTTTAGATTAGAATTAAGGATATCCATGTAAATATTCAAGTTTCTTTAGATGATAGATAAAAAGATATAGAATTAGATATATATGTTTATATGAATATATGTGTATTTATATGTGAATACATCATTTTGCTGAGAAGACCTAGAGGTAATGATACCCCATAGCAATTAACACACAATATACAGATCTTGGTTTCTAAATACGACTCTTCAATAAAAGAAAACCAAGGTTCCCTAGAGAATTGGCTGATTTCAGGGCCAGCGTAGAAAAAGTCTATGATAATCCTAGAACATCTTGGTTCACCAGAAAATAATGAAGTACTCAAAAAAATCAAGAGTACATGTCAAGAAAACATGGATTCTGATTAAAGGAACTCCCACTGGTCAAATATATGACAGAATATCAAAATAAAAATGACTGTACTAAATTATAACCCAGTGAATAAAACTGATATCTTTGAGTGCATACTCATATCAATGCATGATTATTAAATAAATAAACAAACAAATAAATAAAAGCAGGAGATGGGAAAAGCCTTGCTTAGAGCCAAATGTCAGCTAACAATGTAGAAGGAATCTTGGAATTAGAAAATAGTTATTTGGCAACAATGAAGAAAATGTTTTAGAAAAACATCAACAGATGTTAATAATAATGGATGAAAGTTTGATGAAATATAGGATACTTGCATGGCCTCAAAATGTCTCCCCACAAATATTTATTAATTGCTTATTTTTAAATAAGTACAAAATATTTTTACAGTGGAGAAGCTTGACAGATAACACTTTATCCAAGTGATCACAGTATACATTACCAGTAACAAGAAAATTTGGCAAAGTGTACTGCTTGGTATTATACCATAAGAATAATACAACACCATTTCTGTTGCACTTCTACCAAATATTCATAACCTAACCTTAATTAGGAGGGCATCTCAGAGAAACTCCAATTGAGGGACATTCTACAAAATAACTGACCCATAATCTTCAAAAATGTCAAGATCATGAAAGACAAGGGAAGACTGAGAAAAGACTGAAGGAGATTTAAGAGACATAAAAACTACAAGTGACACATGATTCTCATCTGAATTCTGAATCTCAAAGCATATAAATGGAACAAAAGGTAAAATCTGAATGGGGTCCTGTATTTTGATGGTTATACTGTTTATGTAGAAAAGTGCTTTGTTTTTAGAAAATATACACTAAAATACTAAGTAAAAATATCTGCAACAATTTCAAATGGTTGAGAAAAAATAATAATCAGGATATATAATAGAAAATGAGGCACATATGATAAAATATTAATACTTGTAGAAGCTGGGTAAAGGATATGTGGGAGTTGTGCTGTTCTTGCAACTTTTCCATATGTATGAAATAATTTCCATATAAAATGCTTTAAAAGGACACAGTATGTATTCAAAGTATTGAAAAATATTGTAAAAGTTACTAGCCAAATAAATAAGACATAAAAGCGAACAAGAGTCTCATACAAAATTACCATGGTTACAAGAATAGTTGTATTCTTCAAGTACCTTTTTTTTTTTTTGCACCAGAAATGAATACTCGTGTGAAAAACTAAAAAATACAAATTATTATAGAGAGTAAAAAACATTGAGCTAGAAATTAGGAGCCCATTAAATCTCTGATAATCTCCAGCCTAGTTGGCCTCAGGATAGTCATTCACTTTCCTGAGCCTCAAGATTACTTAGTTATACAGTGAGTGATTAAGCCATAAAGTCCCTTTTATTTCCAAAATTCTATCATTCAGTGTCCTCCAATTAATGGTTTAAGTCAAACTACCAGTACCTGAGTATTGAGTAAGTAGTTCACTAAGCGCAAATCAATGATAAAATTTGTTGGACTACTATTTTGGGATGATTTGGGGTTTATCTGACAATATGCAAAAATCTAAAAATACTTTCACAGGTAAATGTATATATTTGGTTGTTTTAGATTTAAAATAATTCCTCATTTCTCAGCATATGAAGGAAAAATTATGGCCTGAGTTGAATTCCAATAACTGCCTGCATCAAGTCTCTGAAGAAGTGATTATCAAATTGGTCATTTTCCTTCTTAACCCCTTAGTGCACTCTGTGTTCAGTTAGCATAGCTGATTAGGAAGTCAAGCTCATGGGTTCATCATTCAGAAAACTCAGGAAACTCCTCACCCTTGCTAGCCAGACATATGCTTGTCACTGGTCACAAGGTCAACCGAGTGATCAAGTGTGGATATATCAGTGCAAATTCATCACTAATAGAAAAATAATTCACAAAGCACATCCAATTTGAAATGGGCTAGCAATGTAATTTTTCTGTATAAACACAGGACAACAAATTAAGTTTCTGGTGCTTTCATCATATGCTATTAATCTCAAAATCCTCCTCTTTGATTTCAGGCTTTGCTCAAATTTTACACCCCTGCCACTACCATTGTGCCCTTTGGTAATTTGCTACTCTTGTGAGCAGAGTTGGAAGACCTTAAATCTAAAATGGGTATATTTCTAGTTCTTCCAAATTTGTAACCCAAGAGAAGGCACTCACCTTTTCAATTGTCCATGTGTTATTGTGCCAACAAGCCAATACACAAAGTTGCTGCTGAAATAAATAAATATTTATTTAATACCTCTCTGAATTAAATAAATAAATACTTCTCTGATTAATCATGGTAGTAATACGTGTATCACGTTTTCACAAGTGCAATCATGTAACAAAGGTGAATTTTTAAATAAGATGTCTGTATATTGGAAAGTATATTTTAAAAGCTTACTAGCCAAAGAAATGATAAAGAAACAAGCATGCGGTTTGACATTCACTCTGAAGTTTCAAATAGGGATGTCTTTGAAATGCTCTTCTGAATGTGAGCCTAATGTGAGAAAATATTGGGAATCAGAAGGGAATATATTTACAGTGAAGTAGCTCCACAATGCCCTAAAGAGAACGGTAATGGGAGATCTGAAGCACAGATCTTTACACAGATGGGATGCATCTCGAAAAGAAGCAGGGCTCTGGAAACATGGAGCCCTCGGATGAACAGAGGATGACTCTGTGATTGGTTATATGGGATATGGTTCAAATGCGTTTGGGTTCTCATTTTCACTCTGTCAGAAGAAAGCCAAGAGACAAGGGTATATATATAAAAAAAGAAAGATCTCATTCTGCTTGACTGTTACATTAACCCATGAGCACTAGTGCTCCCATGGTCAGGTTTTTTAGGGCTTGCTGGCGCCGCAGCACTGCTGACCTGGTAGGTCTGATTATGAATGATCAATGTGCCTATTCGCAATAAAACTCTTTGTACAGATCTGGACCCTCAGCCTTATTCACTCATGCAGATAATAATGGCAGTTCAAGGCACTTGCCCATAACTCCAAGCTTCATTAAACAAAGAGAATGTCACCAAAAGTCCTTTTAACTATCTTTTTGCTGCTAGGCAGGGAAAAATTGGCCGTTCCGAGGAAATGGAATTTACGGTGTTAATAAAATAAGGATTTGTATATCCCTGTACTCTATTTTGCACATCTTTCTTGAGCTTCCAGTGTTAAAACCTAGCACTTTAGTGGGGAGCAGAGTGAGAAACACGAACAAAGGATGCTATATGCCTGAGGCCAGACTCTGCTTCAGAAGAAATATTTCAGTGGAGTTTGTCAGGTCTGTGACAGGGAATAGGGTATTACCATTCCTTCTCATTCATTACAGACACAACCAGTGTTGGTCTGGTGTCTAAAAGGTTTGGACATTGGGTAAGGATGGTGGAGGAGGCTTCAGAGGAGTTCACTGTGGACTTAAAAAGATGGTCCCTCTGTGGTACACTGGGGCAAGAAGTCTGCCTACTCTCTAGTCTCTGGAAAGGTGTGACATTTTGGTTACCTATTTTCTCTGGCAAAATATATTAACAAGTCACTGTCGTTTGGGAAACTGTCAATCTCAGAAATTTTTGTAAGGGATGGTCATCTAAGACATGGTCTCTCATGCATCACCTCCTGATTCACGCTCCTCACATGAACTTACACTCTACGCCACATCTTTTGTGTCACTCCTACACTACCCTCATACATAGTTTTCCTAGCTGTTTGGAATACACACTCACTTTTTTTAAGTCCTCTCCCTTAAAATTAGATTTTCAGGCCATTCTTATTACTTATTTATTTCCTAAATAACCCTTCTATAATTTGAAACTCACAGAGAAATGCAGTTTTGAATGTCAAAACAATCCAAGTCAAAGTTCAGGTCCCTTCAAAAGCAACTAAATGGCCATTTCTGGAATATAATTGGTATTTGCACTTCAAATCTTGTGCAATAAAAATTCAAAAAAAAAAAAGAAAACAATAGACAAATGAGAAAATGACTTATTTATTTCCTAAATAACCCTTCTATAATTTGAAACTCACAGAGAAATGCAGTTTTGAATGTCAAAACAATCCAAGTCAAAGTTCAGGTCCCTTCAAAAGCAACTAAATGGCCATTTCTGGAATATAATTGGTATTTGCACTTCAAATCTTGTGCAATAAAAATTCAAAAAAAAAAAAAAGAAAACAATAGACAAATGAGAAAATGCCCTGTGCAGTAAATGAATACAATCATGAACTTAGATAAATTAGGCCCCAAATAAAACATCTTTCTATGAGAAATTTTTGGTCTCATTTGGAAATATCTTTTCCTACTTTGAACCATAAAGAGTAGATGTAGGTCCAAGGTATACATACATGGCCACAAAGAACATGATAGACCATTTGTTTTATGCCAATTCACTACTAAATGCTAAGAAAATGAAACACCAAATTTTCCTGCCCATTCAGAAGTTGACTAGTAAGAAACTTGCACACAATAGTGGTATGCAGAGCAAACTTCTCTGCAAGCAAACAGCTTACCTTTCTGAGTCCCTCTCAAATATTTAAAACTCTATGAGTCTATCTGTTCATCCAAAGCCCAACACTTGTTTCTGCCTCCCATGTCACCCTGCAACAGGTTATGGGAAGGGAAATGTGGAAAAGGTCCAAAAGAAGTGTGTTGGGGGACTGGGGAGATGTGGTAATTTCAGTGGTAATGAAATTAAAAAAAAAAAAAAAAGTAGAGGAAGATTATTCCTAAGACTTCCTCTCTGGAAAAGATGCCAAAGAATTGCTGAAGGACATGAATATGATTGGCTCAAAGGAAAAACTAAGGGAAGACAAGGTATATTCAAACATTTGATGATCATCTACAGATGGGGAAGGCAAATTTGCTCTGTCTAAAGATCAGTAATGGGATTAAAGGGTAGAAGCTGTAAGGTACTGGATTTTGTCTCAACCTAAAAAAATAACGTTTGAATCACTAAAACTACCAAACCTGCTCAAGAGGTGATAACCATCTATGAGAGATGCTTTAGGAGAAGGCATTACTGAAGTGGGTGAGAGATTATTCTTAGATGATTTTTAAAAAACATTTTAAACTTTAAGAATTCTATAACTATGATGAGTTGGGAACTAAGAATGTCTATGACGTAAACAAATAAGGAACTCAACTAGCATTTATTTACTCCTCTAATGTCATCTCGAAGGCAGACTTGAGTCCTGCTTGGAATTTTCAGTAGGGCATGTCTCTAAACCAGAAAGATGACATGAACTTTAACTTCACGAACTTTCATTAATTTTGTTTAAAGAAACTTTTAAAAATCAAGCAATGACAGTGTATTATTTGGTAAAGTGATTCCATCTATAGAAACTCTCTGTGGCATTTAGATGTCCAGGTTTAAGTTATGCAGTTTCTTGGCTATTTGAAATAGATTGGTTGCCTCAATTCAGTTTGGATAAGCCCATTGTTCTCATTTTAAAGCTCAGGGATAAGATATTCATAATATATATCCTCCTCTTCCCTCCCACACTCTTCCAAGGCCTAAGAAGCTTCTGCCTAATACTATTTATTCAAGCTGAAAAGACTAACTGAGCTATTCAAAGTCCCTCTCAGGCACTTAGGGCTTTGTGCTATTGTCCAGTTATATAATACTCGGGTAGATTCTGTGGTTCAATCTGTTCTATTACACCTCCCACCAGCTGGAATACACATCTTTAGCATTAGAATCTCTTTTCCATTATTTTTAATCCAGGCAGTTCAGGGTTTGTCCTGTTTTGTGTGGGACCCTGTATTATGTCCTTGGCCTTTGGTATTGAGATTTATTTATGCATATTTCTACTAGAATATAAATGCTTGTGGGTGAAATTGTTCATATACGGGTAGGGGGTGGGAGGGAGTAGGAACTGTTTATGTTTTAGTCTTTTTGTATCTTCCACAACACTTAGCACAATGCCTTGCACGCAACAGATGTTCCACCAAGGTATATAAAATTCAACCGGTCTTCTTTCCCCTACCCAAGAAAGTGTTGCCTAAAAAGTAAAGCAATGCTGAAATGATAACATTTATAAAATATCATGCACTGAAATAATATTCTGATACTTTTATTCTTTTCCACAGTAATTGACCAATTTACTATTGACATCCCTCAAGAGATTTGAAGTACTTAACCATCTACAATAAACAACCTTAGTTTTCTAGAATGAAAGAAGAAGAAAGCCTGATTGAAAAGAATAAAATTGATTTTTGAA
>NW_006432943.1:6372337-6389992 GCF_000325575.1 Pteropus alecto
GAAAGAAATATTGGCAATTAACAAGTCCAACTTCCTAAAGTGAGAGACAGACTATTCTATGTTAAGGAAATTATTTGTTTTTGTTTTTAAACAAGAGGACCAAACTCTTGGCTAGATTTTTAAAAAGTGAAGGTGGAGTGAGAGTGCAGTGGCCGGAGAAGAGGTAAAAAAGGGCAAGGCCTTCCTCAATTGTTTAGTAGACACTGACAGTCTCCAGTGGTGCAGCCTGAGTTTCTGCTATGGTGGAGTTTGCTCAGTAGGTAACAGATGATAATGATGTATTGAGGAAACTTACTACTACTACTACTACTACTCATGTTACTATCTAGAGGAGGAAATGTCTACTCTATTCTACAGGGAGCAAAGTATGAGAGAGGTACTCAGCATCTCCCCCAACTCACTCCTCTAATGGGAAGATTGGCTGATCTAACAGATGAGTCTGGGAGAAGTAACTGAATATGTTCAGCTCAGCATCCTCTGGGCCCCTCCCTTTCAGAGCCATTCTGACTGCCGAATGCAAGCTTTGGGGCCTTTTCTCCATGTGATAGCTTAGCAAATCAAGTCCTACCTCTGCAAGAGGTGGCCTGTAGTTCTGAGAGAGGAAAGGTTCATCAGGTGATATAGTCGCGAGCCCTCTCTAGCCATAAATCTCAAGTAATATTCACTAATTCAGCTATTATGAGTAATAAGGATTTCTACTTGTCTGACTCCTATGTCCTAACTCTGAGTTGTTTCAAAATTTGAAAGAAAAGATGAACGGAATAGAAAAAGTCTCAATTTTTAAGCTCATGCATTAAAGAACTATAATTATAAATGATTCTTTGAAATTATGATTTCAAAACCAATACAGAAAATTATTAGTTAACTCAGCTTCCAGGTTTCCAATATTAAAATAATCTGTATTCTATTTTTACACTATATTCCTTTTAGTAAAACAGAAAAATTTGAACTGCTATTGCTAAACTTGGTAATCATTTCTTGTGAAGAACATTTGTACTGGCCAGTACATGAAATGCATAAACAAACTTATAATTCGAGGCTTTGGAAAACAGGTTTCTCGGCTTACCTACGCTGGCCTCATCAGGGACCCTAATTCTCTCGCTACAGAAGACATTGTTCCTGGGCACGCCACATCTGAAACGTGACCATGTACTTTCAGCTGTCATCTTCATCATCGTATCAAATAGTATTTTTGGGTGGTTTTCAAAATATTTTCACTTATATTCTTTTATTCAACCCTTTTACCATCACCATAAAAGTTGGGTAGGCAAATAGGTTTATCTATGTTTTAACAAAATAAAAAGTTTATAAAGAGAGATTATGTGACTTCTTCAAATACTCAGCCAGTAGTAAAAAAATTCGATACTGTTACCCAAGTGTGTTATTGCCTTCTATTTCTACACAATTTTTATATGTTGATTATATTCTCATTATATTATATACTTATTAAGGGAAGCATTAATTTCAGGTGACTAAAACTGTTATGATTTGTTCTTTTGGTTGAATTCCAAGAGAATATTCATTCAATGTAATTAAAAATATTTATTGAGCATCTAGCACATTGTTCAGCAAACAACAACAATAATAATAATGTAAAGCTCTAAGTGTGTGAAGATAGATGAATGAACGGAAGTATGGGTAGAAGGAAAGACGGATGGATGGATAAATGTGCAAAAGGCATAAAGATAGAAGAATAAAATGTGACTCCTCAGGAGGACATATGTGGTAACACAAAATAGCTAGAATATATGTTATATGCTATAATAGAGACAGGTACATTGTGCTAGGAGAACAGATGACAGGACAATCCACGATATCACATTTTGACTTTATTCTAAAAATGGTGTACCACTGAACCATTGAAATGTTCTTTATGTTATAAAGAAAAAATCTGGAAGTAATGAAGCATGACAAGCCCATTGTCAGGATTTTTCAAAGAAAGATACCTTAGAATCCATGAAAATCAACAAAGAATCTAAGAATTTGAAACCTCAAAGAACTTAAATGAAAAACCCGTGTCTTTTACTAGAGCAGGGACGTCCAGATGGGCAGAGGGCAGAGGGGAGATGCATAATGTCATGTACATGTATATTTAGTAGTAAAAGAAAGCACTGAACCAAGGCATTAACCAGACACATTTCTAACCTTGACACCAGTTCCTGATGAAATGGCCCTTAGGATAAACAGCACAATTGGCCTTATTTTGACCTGAGTAAGCAAGAGCTTTTAGCAAGACTTTTGTCATGTAAATGCCCTCTTGAACAGAACAGAACTGAACAGAACAGAACACTTTGCTCAAGCTGCTCAGACAGAGCTGGTGGTCAGTAGCTGACACAAGAGAACTTGAGTAGAGGCAGAACAAGGAGAGGATCTCTTTCAGGAGGAGTGGTGAGCGTTAAGGGGATTTAACAGAGTGAAAGGAAACTATTCTGGGAAAGATAATATATGAATCCAAAATACTTTGGCATTTTAATCGAATATGCTGCTTAGGGAAAAAGCACAGTCTGCACCCCAACACCTGCTGGACCTAATGGACTCTGAAATGTTGTTTCAGAATTAATCAAGTCATTTAAAATCATAGCTGCAGTCTCCATTCACTACTCCTATGCATAAATGTGCTGATCCCGATACTAATCCATGTCGGGTGACTTCAGCAATATATCACCATAATTGCCATTTTAGGGCTGCAAATTGGAGCTAAAATAACCAGATGCAAAAGAGATGGCCATATCATACTCTCAAGATGGATCTTCAAAGTTCAAGGAGAGTTCAAGCATGGAAGAGGCAATAGAAAGGGGTCAAGTATAAGGGGATTGTTCATGTTCAAGAAGAATTAACTTTACAAATATATTGTTTCTGAGGTGGTAATTGTCCCATCTTACAGTTATTCATACCTCATTTACTCGTTGCATTCTTCTCAAGCATTTAATGAAATGAATTTGATTTTGACAAAATATTCTATTTCAAAATTGCCATTAATTTTCAAGATATTTTATTCTCCTCTAAATTATCTGTTTTAAAGGGATAGAGACTGGATTTGAAAAATCTAATATTTCCCTAGCTAATCTTCTGGCAAGAGTCCATGTCAGTCTCAGATATTTCCTTCCTAGCTTAGTCAACTAAATCATTGAACTAAGAAAAGTCACCAACATCCCAAGTATCCCAAACTCAAAATATGAGGTCAGAGTTCTGTCCAACTGGGAGAAAGACAAAGCATTTTCTAGCTTATCTGTCATAGTTTCTCACTTATGGGGCTGTAAAATGCAAATGAAAGCCTACTGCATAGTTATTTGATTGTATAAAATTGAGACAGATTTGGAAAATTGGGAACAAGAAAGAACTCCCTGTGACAACTTCAGTATCAAAGTTGCTAAAAAAGCCACTGTTGTGTGCTGCTTTGACCGACTCACCCTTATCTTTATATTTTATAAAATAAATCACCATAAAAAGAAAACATAATACCTCTATTTCAAAATCTAAATTTGTTAACATAGCATTCAAGGACCTTCACAATCTGGAGCCAAGCTACTTGTTTAACACCTTTTTCTTCACAAGCCCTAGCACTACAGCTTCTGCCACAACAAATGGCTCATCATTCCCCAAAGAATAAGTCCTGTTTAAACCTCAAACCTTTTCAAATGTTCTTCTCTGCATATGACATATCTCTCTTCCTTTTTTCTACAGCTAGTACACTATATTCGTTTTTTAATACGTAGCTGAAGTATCACCATCCTTGTCTGACCAGCCATCCCGATAAGAACAGTGAGTTCTTTATTTTTTGCTTTCCCATTGTGCAGAATGCAAACCTCCATTGCAAGCACTGATCAAACATATTATAGATATTTTCTTTCTGTCTATCACCCTCATTTCTATTATGAAGTAATCGAGTACATGAACTAGTTTTAGTAACTATTTGAATAATATATTAAATGTAGGAATAACAATTTGCAAAATTATAAAGCAATATTAAAATTGTAGTTGTTTTGCTATTATTTTTCATAACAAGCAGTCTATCACAACATATCATAGCTATTTCTTTGTGTTTAATCCAGCAACCATCAGGATAGGGTAGATAAACTATTTGAAGAAATAATGGTCAAAATTTTTCAAAATTTGATAAAAATGATAAACCTGCAGTTCTGAGACCTAAACACAAGCAGAATAAACACATAAAAAACACATTAAGTCACATCATAATTAAATTGCTGAAAACTAATAATAAAAAGAAAATTATAAAAAGAAAATGCAGACAGTGAAAAAGGATATGTTATACAAAACAGGGAACAAATATAAAAATGACTTCAGTCATCAAAAGCAATGTAATCCAAAAGACAATGCAATAATATTTTTAAAGTGCTGAAATAAAAAATAGTAAAACTGGAAGTCTATATCTGGAAAAAATATCATCAAAAATGAATGGAAATGAAATATATTTTAGGAAAAACCAAACCTCAAAGAATTTTTTGCATCAGTCTTCCATTAAAAATGTTAAAAGTAATTCTTCAGGCTAAAGGAATATAAAACCAAAGAGAAAGTTTGATATATACAAAGAAATCTAAAAATGCCAATATATTTACAAATGTATGTAAATATAACATACATTTGAGTCATTTTTAAAGTTTCTTTAAAAAATAAGTGATTGTTTAAAAAATAGTAACATAGTATTTTGAGGTTTGTAACATGAGGCAATGATAGAACAAAAGACTGATAGAAAATGGAAGTATGCAGCTCTCAGATTATAATATTCACAAAATGATCTAAGTTTAGGGAAATAATACACAATGAAGGAAATAATGCACAAAATAAAATAAACCATATATTGCTAATAATACAAAAAATATAGCTAAATAATACTAAACTAATTCAAATGGAAGTAGAAAATGAAGAAAGGAAAAGAGGACATATCAACCTAAAAGAAAATAGGATTATGGTGAAAATATCCTGAACCTTACTAATACTTATATTAAATATAAATTAACTAAAGGCTCCAGTAAAAAACAAAAACAAATATTTTTCAAACTGAATAAAAAAGTACAACTAAACCATATACTATATGTAAGAAATGAACTTAAAATGTCAAGACACAAATAAGTGGGACTACAACAAACTATAAAGTTTCTACACAGCAAAGGAAACCATCAATAAAATGAAAAGGCAACCTTCTGAACAATAGAAAATATCTGTAAATCATATACCTGATAAGGGACTAATATCCTAAATATATAAAGAACTTATACAACTCAATAGCAAAAAACAAACAATGTGATTTAAAAATAGGCAGAAGATCTGAGCAGATATTTTTCCAAAGAAGACATACAAATGGCCAACAGCACATGGAAAGATGCTCAAAACCACTAAATGCAAATCAAAACCACAATGAGATGTCACCTTGCTCCTGTAAGAATGGCTATTATCAAAAAGACAAGAAATAACAAGTGTCAGTGAGGAAGTGGACAAAAGGGAGCCCCTGCTCAGTGTTCGTGCAAACATAAATCAGTGCAGCCACTATGGAAAATGGTATAAAGTTTCCTCAGAAAAAATTAAAAATAGATCTACCATGCGATCCAACAATTCTACTTCTGGGCACTTATCTGAAGAAAACAAAAACATCAACTCAAAAATATATATGAACCATCAAGTTTACTGTAGCATTTGTTTTATATTTGTTATATTTGGAAATTAAACAACAGCCAAGATATGGAAACAACCTAAGTGTCTATCTATGGATGATGGATAAAGAAATGTGGTATATATACAACAGAATATTATTCAATCAAAAAAAGAATAAAATCTTGCCATTTGCAATAACATAGATAGACCTTAAGGGTATTATGCTAAGCGAAATACTGTATGATCTCACTTATATGTGGACTCTAAAAAACAAAAACAAACAAACAAGAGAAAGCTGACAGATAGGGAGAACATATTGCTGGTGGTTTAGTAGTTGTAAGAGAAGGTGGGGAGTAGGTGGTAGGTTAAATGGGAGAAGGTATAAATTTCTAATTACAAAACAAATAAGTAATAAGATGTAACGTACCACATGGTGACTATAGGTAAAAACCCTACATTGTATATTTGAAAGTTGCTAAGAGATAGATCTTAATAGTAGTCATCATAAGAAAAAAAATTTTGTAACTACTTGTGCTGATGAATGTTAACTAGACTTATTGTGGTGATAATTTCACAGGTATACAGATATTAAATCATTACATTGTAGACCTGAAACTAATATAATGTTATATGTCCATTATATTTCAAAGAAAAAAAAAGAAAAAAATAAGTAAAACATGAAGACAGATTAAAAGGATAGAAACCCCCCCAAATATGCACACACTAATTAAAAGAAAACTGAAGGAGCTATATTAATATCAGGAAAAGTACACTTCAGGAAAAGGATATGACAATATAAAATGGGTATTTCAAAATGATAAAGGTGTCAATTAGGACGATAGAGCAATACTAAATGTATATGCTCTAAAAAACAATTTCAAAATGCTTAAACAAAAAGCTGAAATAAATGAAAAACAAAAACAAACCCACAGATATAGTTGGAGATTTCAACACTTCAATGAATTCATAGAATACATAAACATAAAAAATGAGGGTTTTTAAGACTTGGTCAACACAATCAACCATCTTGACACAACTGATATTACAGAACATTCATCTCGACAAAGCAAGCCTGATAAACTTAAAAGGACTGAAATCTAAAGTATGTACTCTGACCATAATGGCATTAAATTAGAAATCAATTTAAAAATCTAGAAATGCCCAAATATTTGGAAATTAAACAATACTGTTCTGAATAACCCATGGATCAAATAAGAAGACAAAAAGGAAAATTAAAAACTATTTTACCTGATGGTAAGAAAAACAAAACACACGAAAGTTTGTGGGACGTAACTAAAACAATGTCTAAAGGAAATTAATTGGTTTAAATGCTTATGTTGAAAAATAAATAATCTGAAATTCCATGTTAATAAACTAAAATTAAATAGTATATAACTATAAAAAACAGAAAAAATAATATTGATGTTAAATCAATTAACATGTAACTAAAAACATAAATAGAAAACAAAAGCTAGTTCTTTGAAAATAAAAATTGAAAAACCTCTAACTAGACTAATCAAGAAAAAAAAGGAACATACAAGTAAATTCAACAATTTATATGAAAGAAACAAATTCCTGGACAGAAAAAAAATGGTGTAGATGATAGAGGCTCTGTCCATCCCTCTGGCAACCAAATCAAAGTTGTGACAGAAACAAGGAGCAGTAGCAAGGAAAAATTGCCTGGGATCTAGAGGAACAAGCCATACAACTAAGGAGAAGTCCAAGAAAACACCCTGCAATGGCAAAAGGTAGGACAGGGCAAGGACGGGGAGCTGCCGGGTCCTGAGTGCTGAGTGAGAGTGAGGCTGTGACAGAGGCAGATGCCTCTTAAAGGGGCTGTGTCTGAAGCAGATTTTCTCAGTAACGGACCTGCTCTCGCTGAGCACCAGTGCCCATTCAGCTGCGCGCAAGGGGCACCTGGTGAAGGAAATGGACATAAAACCCTAGGAAGCTCAGAGAATTCCAAATTTCAGGGATCCAAAGAGGCCCACACCAAGATACATCATAATGAAAATGCCAAAGGTTAAATACAGAGAAAGAAAAGCAGCAAGAAAAACAAATAATTACATATAAAGGAAAACCCATAAGACTGGCAGCTGATTTCTCAAAAGAAACCATGCAGGATAGAAGGGCTTGGCACAAAATATTCAACAGGATGAAGACTCAGGATCTACAACCAAGAATAATTTATTCAGCAAAGCTATCATTTAGAGTTGAAGGACAGATAAAGAGCTTCCCAGACAAAAATAAGCTAAAGGAATTTATCACCACCAAGCCAGTATTACAGGAAATGTTGGAGGGACTTCTTTAAGAAGAAAAAACAGGTATCAACAACAGTAATAATGAATGGTAACAACTACATTCCTGCAATAAGTACCTTAAATGGAATAGAATTAAGTGCTCCAACCAAAAGACAGAATGGCTGAATGGATAAGAAAACAAGATCCCTACACATGAAAAGGGAGGGGATGGAAAAAGATATTGCTTTGATGGACCTAGAAGATATTTAAGTCAGACAGAGAAAGATAAACACTATATGATTTCACTTATATATAGAATCTAAGGAATAAAAAAAACAACCTAATCAAAAACAGACTCACAAATATAGTACACAATTTGGTGACGGACAGAGGAAAGGGGGAGTTGGGGGGTTAGGAGAGTGGGCGAAGGGTTAAAGAAGTATAAATTAGTAGCTGATGGATGGTTACGGGATGAGAAGCATGGCATAGGGAATGCAGTTAGCATTAATACATTGGCTAGGTGGAGGGTCAGGAGAGGGAGAGTGCAATTGGGGGGATCGTTTTACGAACTATATAGATGTCTAACCAATGTACTGTATACTTGAAACTTAATAAAATAAATCAATTTAAAAAAATAAAATAAAGATCATAAGACCACTCCCTATTCAGCCTCCAAACCTCACATTTGGTAAATTTGATTTCTAGATCTTTGCCTATTCTAGAGTTTCTTCAACATTCAGATAGCACTTATAAACAGAACAGTGGTAAATAACAGCTTTAACAGTTCGTATAAAGAATCCAAAGCTATGTAGCAACAAAATACTCCTTTAAAAAGTTAATTCTAGCTTTTGTTTCTAGACTCCCTGGTAGGGAAGTACATTAGAGTAAAGATCCTAGGAAATAATGTCAACAGGAAAGAGAGGAAGATCATGGCACTCATCCATACCTCAGCTTCCTGCAGGGTCCCATGGTTTAGGCACACCATGTCAGGGCAAGTGATGGATGGATGGTTACGGGATGAGAAGCATGGCATAGGGAATGCAGTTAGCATTAATACATTGGCTAGGTGGAGGGTCAGGAGAGGGAGAGTGCAATTGGGGGGATCGTTTTACGAACTATATAGATGTCTAACCAATGTACTGTATACTTGAAACTTAATAAAAAAAATAAAAAAAGAAAAAAGCAAAAAACAAATTCCTTGAAAAACAGAAATTAACAACTCTGACACAAAATTAGGCCTATAGCTAGTACAGAAATTGAAAAAGTTTCTTACAAAGAAAACTACTAGCCCAAATAGTGTTACTAGTTGAAATCTAGCAAACAGTTAAAAAAGAAATAATTCTAATGTTACAGAAAATATCTTAGAAAATAGAGGAGGAGGGAACACTTACAAACTCATTTTAAAAGGCCAACATTATTTTAATGTCAAACCATACAAAGATATTATAAAAAATAGAATACCTCGGACCAATAACTCTCATGAATATAGGTGCAAAAAGTCTTAACATAATATTAACAAATGAAATCCAGCAACATTGAAAAAAATTTAAGAATAATAACCAACAAGGATTTATCCAAAGAATGTATAAATGGTTTAACATTTGAAAATTAATCAATTTACTTAACCAAACTAGAGCATTAAGAAGAAAAATGGCATAGTCATCTTAATAGATACAGAAAATCTGTACAACAAATTCTACCCATAAATATCAGCAAACTAGGAATAGAAGAATCTTCAATCTGATAAAGGATACTTATATTTAAAAAAAAAAAAAAAAACAACCCAGAGGTAACATCATACATAATATAGAAAGATCGAACACTTTCTCCCTAAAAAAGAAAACAAGGCAAGGATATCTTCTCTCACCACTTCTACTTAATACTGTCTTGGCCAGTGAAGTGAGGCAAGAAAAATGAAAAGTATACAGAGTGGAAAAGAAGGAGTAAAATTGTCTCTATTTGCACACACATGATTGTGTACATAGAAAATCCTACAGATTCTAGGAAAAAAAACTAATAGAGCAAACAAGTGATTTTAGCATCCATGATATACAAGGTCTATATACAAAAAAAATTTTTATATTATTATAAATATAGAAAACATGAAAAATTATAGTTTTCAAAATTCTATTTACATTAGTATTAAAATATGAATTACTTAATGATAAATTTAAAATATATGAAGTACCTTACAGTTATAACAAAAACATGGCTGAGAGAAATTAAGAAAGTTTTTAAATGGGTAAAATATAACCTGATCACAGATTGAAAGATTCAGCATTTTAAGATGTACATTTTCCCCAAATTGATCTATACAGTTGACAGAATCCCAAACAAAATCCCATCAGACTTATTTTATAGAAATGTACAGGCTTATTCTAAATTTAGAATAAAAATACAAAGAACACTCAAAATCATTTTGAGAAAGAACAAAATTGAAAGATATTTACTATCTTATTTCAAGATTTAGTGTAAAGCTATCAAGAATCAATACAGTGATATTGATATAGTGTACAATAGAATCGTTGTCCAGAAAATGAGCCACACATGAATAGATTTTCAACCACAGTCAAACGGATTGTTAAGGGACAATCCATTCAACAAATAGTGCTGAAACAGTTTAATATCAAAGGTGGAAAGGTGAACCTGATCCTTTATGTCACACAAATTTTAACCTAAAATGTACCTTAGACTTAAATGTAAAAGTTAAAGCTACAAAACTTCTAAAACAAAATATAGTAGAAAATCTTTATGACCTTTATCGAAGGGTTTTCTTAGGACACAATAGTATTATCAAAAAAAAAAAGGTCATAAACTGAACTCCACCAATATTAAAACTTTTGTCGTTAAAAGTTTTTCAAAATATAAAAAGAACAATTATAATACAATACTAGAAAATGTGAATTATTCAATTTTTTTAATGGGTAAAATTGACAAGATATTTTATAAAGTAAAGATATAAATGGCCAATAAGGATATGAAAAGATGCTCCACAAGACATATACTTCTGGCCAAGATGGAGTTATAAAGAAAAGATTTTTTCCTCATGCCTGAGCAACTAAAAAACTGGACAAATATGTGAAACTATGGTTCTCAAGACATTGGAAATCAAGCAATGAAAGATTGGCTAACCTAACAAAATTAGCCCTATGATGGCCCTAACATGCCACCTAGAGAAAAATTCCAGGACATGGTGCATAAAGAGGGAAATCTGACGGAATGCAAAAGACTTCTTGAGTTGAAGATAAAGTTGGAAGTCTACAGAAGCCAAGGCAGTTAGCTGACTGTAGGGCAAAGTACCAGAGAGAAAAGAGCTATAGAGAAAAGAACTGCCAAAAAACTCTCGAGATCTGAAGAAGGTCCCCCACTAAGTATTGAGGATTTATGAAAAGAAACTACCACAAACTTGAGGGAGGGAAAAATGCTAAAAAGCATTAGAAAGAACAATGCCTGAGGAACATAGAGTCAGAATTAATGTCTGTTCTCACCAGATAGAGTGTAAAGCCTCACAATTCATGGGACATTCAGTAGAGTATTCGGAACTGCTTTCCCTCAGTAGTGGGGCAAATTAGTTTGTTGAAATGATGTTATAGTCATGTTCAACAAACTTAAGAGCAAGAATTAAAAGGATTGAGCTATTTCCAAGTAACTTAACTATCACATAAATGTATGTGTTAAAAATATTTATAGAAATGCAAAATATCTAAGACTCAACAAGTTAAAATTCAGAAGGTCTGGCACCAAATTAAATATTAAAGGCATGCAAAGAAATGATCAAAGGAAAGGGGAAAATCAATAATTTAAATCTGAAACAAATATGACACAGATGATAAAATACATGGAGTATGTTAAAAAGTTATAATTGTATTCAATATTTTCGATAAGCTAGAGAAAAAAATTGAATATGTTAAGTAAAGACATGGAGAATATATTCTTAAAAAGGACCCAAATTGAATTTCTAGCATTGAAAACAATGTATAAAATGAAGCATACAATAGATGGAAATATCAGAGTAGCTACTGCAGAAGAAAAAATAAATGAGCTTGAAGATATAGCCAAAAACAAAAAGCTATCCAAAAGTACCAGTACTAGACTTTATTTGTACTAAAAATGAAGTAAATAATATCACTTGAAGATAGACTGCAACAAGTTAAAGATGTATCCTCCAATATAAATACTAAAATAACACAGCGAAGATTTATTATAAGTAATTAAAAAATAAAGGAGATAAAATTGAATCATTAAAAAAAATCTCTATCAATGCAAATGAAAACAGAAGAGAACAGAAAAGGGGTTGAGAAACAGGAGAAAAAGAAAATAAGATTATAGAATTAAACCCAACCATATCGATGTAAATGGCCTAAAGACTGCAAAAGCAGAGATGAGAAGATTAGATAGAACAATACCCCACTATGTGATTCCTACAGGAAACATCCCTTATATACAGATGTATTCATTTAAAAATTAAAAGGTGGTAAAAATATACCATGGTAACACTAGTTGAAAGAAAGCTGAAGTGGCTCTATTAATATCATACAAAATAAATTTTGAAGCAAACACTATTACTAGAAATAAAGAGGATCATTTCATAATGACATGTATAAGTCAATTCAAAGGACATAACAATTCTAAACATTTATGAACCTAATAACAGTGTTTCAAAAGCAAAAACTGAAAAACTACAAGAAAAAATAGAGAAATCTATATTACAGTAAGAGATTTCAACTCTACTTTTTCAATAATTGATAGAACAAGTAGACAAAAATCTTTAAGAAAATAGAATACTTGAACAGTATCAACAAAATTAGCATAATTGGCATTTACCAAAGTACTTCACCCAACAAAAGCAAAATATGCATTCTTTTCAAGTGCTTATGAATCATTTATCAAGATAGAACCATATTCTAGGTCATAAAACATGCCTAATAAATATAAACAGTTTCAAGTCATATAAGGTATATTGTCTAACCATACACAAATTAAATTAGAAATCTATAAAAGAAAAGTATCTGAAAAATCCTCAAACAACAAACTTCTAAATAACTCATGAGTCAAAGAAGAAATCAAAAGAGAAATTAGAAAGTATTTTCAATTGAACAAAAATGAAAAATGCAACATATTAAAATCTATGGTATGTTTCAAGGCAATACTTAGAAAGAAATATATAGCAATAAATATCTCTATTAAATGCAAAGGTCACAAATCAGTGACCTCAGTTTCCTCAGAAAAGGAAGAGCAATTTAAACCCAAAGTAAAAGAAAAAAATAATAATATAAATTAAAGTGGATGTTAAATAAATAGAAAATAGGAAATCAATAAAGAAAATGAATGCTTCCCAAAGTATTTCTTTAAGAGCAATAAAATGAAAAAACTTCTAACAAGACTAATGAGGGATAAAAAGGAGATTACACAAATTACTAGGATCAATAATGACAGAGGCAACTTCACTACGGATTCTACATATATAAAAAGGATAATAAGGGAATAATATGAATAACTGAATTTGACAGTGAATTTGACATCTTAGATTAAAAGGGCAAATTCTTTGAAAAGCACAAACTTCTAAAACTCGCTATTGCACAATAGATAATCCAAATAGTACTATAGCAATTTAAAAAAAAAGAAAAGGATTTCTAGTTGAAAACTTTGGCACTATAATATCCCCCAGCCCAGGTGACTTTGCTGGAGAATTTAACAAATACTTAAAAAGGAAATAATGACAACTCTATATGAATTCTTTCTTAAAACTGAAGAGGAGTAAATATTTCTCATCATATAGTATAAGGCCAGCATCAGTCTAATACCAAAACCAGAAATATATATTTCAAGAAAAGAATAATATAGACCAATATTCTTTATGAACACAGACACAAATATCCTTAAAATTTTAGCAAATAAAATCCAACAATATATAGTAAGGATAATACATCATGACTGAGTGGAGTTTAATCCAGTAATGCAAGTTCTTTTAATTTTTAACTTTTGAACTTTGGAAATTAATATAATTTACCATTATATTAATATAATTTACCAACCTGACAAAGGGCATCTATGAAAGACCTGTAGTTAACATGATACTTAATGGTAAAAGACTGCTTTCCCAAAGGAAAAACACAGCAAAGAAGTCCACTACTCTCACTATTTTTTCAACATGATACTAAAGATTCTAGCCAATGAAATAAGGCAATAAAAATGAATAAAAAACATTTAGATGGACAGGAAGAAGTACTGTCTTTATCTACAGAGAACAAAATCAACTATGTCGAAATTCAATGGAATCTTTAAGAGGCTACTAAAATTAAGTGAGCTTAATGAGGTTGCAGGATACAAGATCAATGCACAAAAATCAGCTGTATTTGTACATACCAGCAATGATTAATTGGAAACTAAAATTAAATATACAATATCATTTATAACAGTATCAAAAATGTAAACACGGGAAAAATCTGACCAAAGAGATATATGACCTATATACTAAACATAAAATATTGCTAAGAAATTAAAGAAGACTTAAATAAATGGAAAGATTTTCTGTATACATGGTTCAGAAGATTAAATATCGATAATATGTCAATTCTACTGAAATTTATTTACAATCGAATCTCAATGAAAATATCAGCAGATACTTATAGAAATTGACAAGTTGATTTCAAAGTCATTCAAAAACCTAAAAAGCCAAAATAAAATTGAAAAAGATCAACTACAAAGCACTAACACTACTTGAAGCTTATCATAATGTTATAACAATGAAGAAAGTGATTATAGACAAATACGTTAATGCAAGGAACTACAAAGTCCAGAAATAGACTCCCACCTATATGGTTCTGTAATTATTGACAAAACATGAGACATATTTTCAGTGGAAAATAATAATCTTTTCAACAAATTATACTGAAACAATTAGATAACCATGTGCAAAATTGAAAATGAACTCGACCCAAATCTTGAACCATGTACAAAAAATTACCATAATAAATCATAGACCTCAATCTAAAACTTAAAACTACAAAACTTCTAGAAGAAAATGAGAAAGTCTTTGTAATCTTGAGTTACACAAAAATTTCTTAGCTATGACACAAAAAGAACAATTCATAAATGGAGAAAACAGATAAATCAGATTTCATCAAAATTTTAAATTTCTGTTCTGCATAAGACAGTATTTAAGAGAATAAAAAGATATGCTATCAAGTAGGAGAAAATTTTTGCAAATCACATTATTATATCCAAAAATCTGTATAGAACTCATAAAACAAATAAGAAAACAAACAATCTAATACAAAAATGGGCAAAAGATTCGAACAACCAGCTCAACAAAGAAGAAATGCAAATTGAGAATGGACACATGAAAAGATGTTCAATATGGTTAGTTATCAGAGAAATGCAAAGTAAAACTATAGCGTGATACTACTTTATACCTATTGGAATGCTAAAATTAAAGAGACTAACTTTTTCAAGCGCTGGTGAAGATTCAAAGCAAGTGGAAGTCTTATATACTGTTGATGGAAATACATCAGAGTAAAAACTATGACAAAATGTTTGGCAGTTTCTTGAAAAGTTAAATATATACCTAACACATGACCTAGCCATTCTGCTCCTATGTATTTATCAAAACAAAAGCATATGTCTACGCAAAGACTTAAATACAATGTTCATAGCAATTTTATTTGTAACAACTAAAAAGTAGAAACAATCCAGATACCAATCAATTGGTAAATGAAGAATTACATTGTGGTACATCCATACAATGTAATAACAGCAATAAAATGGGAAGCATTACTATACATATGAAGTAGATAAGGATGTTCATTATCACTGTATTTATAGTAGTAAGTAATAGAAACAACCTAGATACTCAGCAAAAGATTATAGTACCCTAGTACAATAAATATGTGCAGACGAAAAAAAAGTCGTGTAGAAAAATAGCATATGTTCATGAAAATGTTTAAATATTATATTAAATATTATATTTGATATGACTCCAAATTTATAGAGATATATTGCCTGGAGGGGGTGAAGCTTTGACATACACCAAAATTTTATGTATTTTATCTTTTTCTTCTCATTTTTCCAACATTTAAATGTTCTATACTAAAGAATTACTTTTATAATCAGAAATAAAGTAATTTTTCTCTTCCTTTCATCAAAAGATTTCACCAAGCATCCTTCCTGGCCCCAATCAGTATGTGAGGTCCCTCTCCCATTTGCTTTCCCAGCACCCTGGACTGAACACAGATCTGTTTCCCCATCTAGGTTATAAACACTGAGGGAAAGGGCCGTGTCCTGCTCACCGAGCTACCGCACAAATGCTGAGAGGTAGAAACAGACTGGCAGAAAAGACAAATAAAAGTCAATTCAGGAAACATGGAGAGGTACTGGAAGAGGGATGAGGTAAGAGAAATACATGTTTACCCCACCCCAATCCCATGAGTACAGATAAATATAAACACATACTACTTAGGCTTGCCTTCGTTTTTTCCCTCAAGCTTCGTGAGAATAAGAGCTAGTTCACATTTCCTAGTCATTCCGCACTATTACTTACAAAATTGGTAAGACCACATCTCTCAAAGCCACATGGATGCAATTACATAACTACTCCAATTCCAGTCCCTTGCTAAGTGAGAGGCAGCAAACTATAATGGTAAAGAAGAAGTTGTCTGAGGTCACACTCCCTGGGTCAAACCCTGGTTCGACCACTTACTGGCTGCATAACCTTGAACGAATTACCTAAATCTCTATGCCTCGGTTTTCTCATGTTTAAAATGAGAATGTTATTAGGATTAAATGAATTAGTAGATGTAGTTTAAAACAGTCTGTAATAAAGGTCATTTAAGGTACTGGTAAAGTAAAAACATAAAGACTGTATTATCCAGGACATGTAGCAGATGTATTTTTTGAGTAATATTTATCACAAACATGGCACCAGAATCAGTGGTTCACTTCATTCTTTCAACAGATAAATGCTCTGGTTGACTAACCTCTCTTGACAAAGTATTCACAACCATTCATTGGGAAAAAAAAATGTTTAAAAAATTAACAAATCCAAACAGATTTCCGAGACTTTCAGTTTTCACATAAGCACTAAAAATAGTCAACTCCATTCCTGTTGTATCTTGCTTTAGATATCAAATCTGAGCACCACAGAAACTATGAATCTAAAAGAGAAGTTGTTCTAGAAACATTTGCAATAATATGTAATTATTCTCCATTAAAGTATACCTTCGTCAGATTACAACTTTACTATTTTCTTTAGTTTAAGACTGTAGACAAAAGTAGTTAAACAACTCATAATTTCAGACTGTAGACAAGTAGTTAAAAGATCTTTCTAGTTCCTTTATTCTATCAGGTATTTGCTTATTTCTAAATTAATTCTGCTATCAGGATCAAAGAGAAGCAACAAACAGATTTCCATGTCTGCCACTTGCACTCTTGCTCCTTCTTTTTGTGGGTTTGTGTTTGTGTTAGAGTTTGTATTTGTGTGTGCATGTGTGTGTGACCAATAGTTTCTGTATGTCAAGAGAGAAATAATGCTAAGAGGAAAAGTTGGTGTGGGGATTGGGTCAGAGGCACAAAATGACATGTTTATGACCAGGCACAAACTGTTGTTTTACCTCATCTGAAAGATTTTGTTTGTTTTGTCTTTTTCAGCCTCAGGGGAGTCTATATTCAATGTTAAATGCCAAACAAGCCCCCTATGACATTCTGGAAAACTCATCCTATCTTAATAGTGGCAGAGTCAGTGGCTCAGAGCAGTTCAAATGGGCCAAGGGAACAGATGACAGCTGCAGCTACAAGAGAGAAAGGGAAA
>NW_006432943.1:6390130-6423155 GCF_000325575.1 Pteropus alecto
TTAAGCACGAATGCTAATGATGGCTCCTAAACACCACCAACCCTTTTGGCAGAGCTTCTGCACATTAGGTGTGCAAAACAGTTGCCTGTAGGTTTGTTTAAAAAAGAAAGAAAAAATAAGTCAGCCTCTGAAGAGAAGAAGAAACCTCATTTAATTGGGGCATAAAGCTAAGGGGATAAGAGGTTTCCAGTACCATCTCTATTACTAAATCAAATTTAATCTAAAAAGAATAGTCAATTTCAGTGTCAAATGAGTTCTTTTCACCACGTGTTTGTTCTTCCTACTTCTAATCCACTAGGCACATTGGGTTTTGTGCCATCTAGAGAAAAATGTTAATTTAGAGTGAAACTAGCCCGATATAAAAATGTATCTCAAAATAAGAATATGTTGGAAAATCCCCAAGTGTCTAAGATTTCCTTTTTGTCATACGTACTGTCATTAATGAAAATGCACTGAGCAGCCACCGGGCATATAGAACTACTTCAGGAATGATACAGTAAGATTTGACATGTATCTCCAAACAAAAAACAAACTTGAGGTTTAAATATTTCAGGTAAATATTCTATACTTTTCCCCTTATATTATCCAAATTATCACATCATACATTCACTTACATGAATAACAACCCAAATTTTAAGTACTTTGAACTAAGGTACCAAGAAATTTCCTTTTGGAATGAAAAGGAAAAAAATTAACAAAAAAACCTCTATCATTACCTATCCCATCACCCCTTCAACAGTTTCATAGTAAGAACAAAAATACTACTATCAGTAAGTAATAGTATTTAAATAGCAATGTCTTTCAAAAGTTCTAAACACGTATGGATATCAAATAATTAACTTATGGAAAATGGACATGAATTGGTTATTACTAATTTCTCTGAAATTCTTCGTTACAACTGAGACCATTTTATTACAAGGGTGTCTTATAATTGCAATATTTTTTAATATCTTAGAAGAAGTTAAACGTCAATGCCATTGGTATAAGTATTCTTATCTATGTGCTCTTATTCTCTGCTTTTTAAGACACAGTGAATTTAGGTAGAATTTCCCTTGAATTTACCAACTCCACTCTCAGGCACATCTGGTCCTCTAGAGAGGAATCTATATTATACCTCCATGAGGTATGTCTTGAGGTAGGAGTGAGGGCAAGAGGGTGACTTGAGATTATCATTGCTAAAATGTTTTATTTGCACATGATAATTTTTCCTTTCATAAATATCAGCAAATATGCTTCTCTCCCCTCTCCCTCTCCCTCTCTCTCAGGATATCAGGCAGATAAGAGTTATCAGTAAAGGTCATCCTCAATTTCTGTACAGAAATGATCTGTCTCCGGTATGTAATAAACATTTATCCATGCCTTTATTAGCTATATTGAAGCTGACAGTTCTGTTAAACCATTTTCTTTCATTTTGCTAGGTCATGACGGTTAATGCTGCTAAAAAATCTCATCACTGTGTTTGATCACTGTATTGTCTTCCCTGTATTATCAGAATTTTGTGAAGGTAAGCACTGGCTGGAATGACCTATTAAAGTTACAGCCCGTTGAGTCTCTGTGTGTGTGGGTTTTTTTTTTTCTCTCTCTTCATCACAATAAAAAGGAGTGCAAAGAATAAATTTTCCTCAGAGGGTTATATTTAGTTGGGTAGTTGACACATTCACTCAACTCTCTATTATCCACAGTAAAAAGGATCCAAAGCATCAGATACAAATGAAAACCACACAATCCAAAATTTTCATTTGGGCTGAATCTTTTACCATTTTATTCTCAGGATCTAAAAAGACAATTTTACATTTTACTCAAATCCCTTTTTCATCTCTAGGAATCAGTTCTCAGGAAGTAGATAGGCAAAAAAAAAAAGAAAAGAAAAAGAAAAAGAAAAAAATCAGTTCTCAGGAAGTAGATAGGCAAAAAAAAGAAAAGAAAAAGAAAAAGAAAAAAAAACTTGACAGGGTAAGTAAATAGGTACTACAGGGGAGTTTAGAAATATAAAACTATGAATGACTCATCTGTGCTCTCAAGTAGCTCATAAGCAAGAAATCACAAAAACAGATATTTAAAATTCACAGAGTAATATTAAAGCATAGAGAAGCATCATCTTCCCCAGTCAGGGAAATCATGGAGGACTTCTATGGAAAGATGAGGTCTAAACTGAATCTTGAAAGGCCAGCATAGTTATCCACGTGAAGAAGCAAGAGTTTGAGGAAGGGCATTCCAGGCAGAGGAAACAGTTACCAGCAAAGGCACAGACAAGTATCATATTTTTGTGTGTTCATAGAACCTCTGGGATCTCCAAGATGTCAGAGCACAGCCATCATAACACTGGGGACAAGAAAAGGAAAGAAAAGGCAACTGATAAAACTGAAAAGCTAGGGAAAGTCTAAATCTTTGGGGTCTGTGTAAAGAACTTAAATTAGTAGCCTTTCCAACATCATTTATATGCAGTAAAGTAAGAATCAATGACACTTTAATTCCATTATCTATTTGTACTTTCTTTTAGCTATTCAACTTTTTTTTTTTTTTAAGTTTTCACTACATGCCAGACACTATTCTAGGTGCCAGGGGTACAGTGCTGAATAGAACCAAGTCCTGAACTCATGGTGTGTCCATTCTGATGGGGAGAGAAAGACAAGAAACAAATAAGAAGAACAACAAATGATGTCAGGTGACAATAACATGTCAGAGACAATTTAAACTCTAGTCTCTAAAAATAAATTAAGGGTGAACAAAGAGAATAAGAACGTGAGGTGAGGGAATGGAGAGTACGGTGAACTGTTTTATACAGAGTGGTCAGGACAAGAAATCTCTGAGTAGGTGATTTCTGAGCAGAGACCAAAAGGAAATATATTTGAAAGACTTGTTTTCAAAGGAGAACTGAATAAATGGAAATATCCTGAGAGGGGAGGTGCTTGGCAAGCTAAAAGGAAAGCAAAGGGGCCGGTTTAGAGCAGGGTGAGAAAGCAGGGAAGTTTAGGGTGCAGTGCAGAGAGATTCAGATTACTACTGAGTGCAGGGTTTTACCAACTTTTAGGAGTAATGATCTAAAATAATATATTTTACATAGTGACAAATGTATGTGTCTTAGAAACAGATACTGAAATAGAGATATTTTAAAACCTTCAGGAAACAATATTATGAGCAATACATTCTATTTTCAATTCTACTTAATTTTAAAAAAATTCTGTTCACAATCCATCAAATTTATGTTACTTCTTATTAATAGGTCACAACCCACAGTATGGGAAACACTGAGGCAGGGTCATGTAGACTTGTTAAAAAAAAAAAAAAAAGAATAGGTCCTTTTTAAGGTACCAAAAACCTAACCCAGTACCAGGCACATAGACATACTATTATTGTTCATTGAATGACTGAATGAATATAATTAAAAGTTATTTATAAAGGTCAAAGTCTGAAGACTTCAAATTTGGCATTTCCATACCAAAACAAATGCCAACTGCAAGAGCATCGCTTGTCACCAGTTTCACAAGAATATACTCAAAAGTTAATAGGGAATCAATGTCAGTCACTCCTCAAAGTGGACAAGGTTTTCTCAGGAAGGCCATTTACTAAAGGCAAGGAGAGAGTCCTTAAAATTTACTTTAAAAAATATGGATTTTCTGGAACCCAAATATATTTTTTCTGAATAAAAAATAAATAAGATAAAGTAAGCTGGGAGTAGGTCCCTAAGAAAATTTATTGTTCTTTTTACAGAAATTAGTTTCTTCTACCTTTATATGATTTCCAACAAAGAACTGCAAAGTCTCTGACTACAAGTGTGATCACGTGCCAGAATTTATGACGAGTACTTTTGATTTTTCTAAAGAATTGTATGTGAAGGGCACAAACTTCTTCATTAAGTTACTTGTGCATATGTTCTAAAAGAACTGAATTCGAGTTCAGAAAATCTGATGTTTGGTCTGCAGAATAATAAAAATTGCTAAAATGTATGCAATGTCAGGCACTTTTCTAAGCACTTTACATATACAATATTAATTCATTAAATCCTAACAATAAACCATATTGAAAGAGTACGATCACTATCTTTACAACAGGAAATGAGGCACAGAGAACTAAAACAACTTATTATGAGCCGTGTACTGCAACGCCCTATACATATATACATTTATTTAATCTTCATAACAACCTTATTTTACAAATAGGGAAACTGAGGCACAAGGCAGTATATAACTTGCTCTTGGTCATGCAACTGCTAATTTGAGGAGCTGGAACTGAGTCCAGGGCAATCAGTTCCAGTGTCCATGCCACTTGTCCACATCACCTGTAATATCTATGCCAAGTGAGCACTGCAAAATAAGATGGCACTTGCCTAGTGAAACCTTAAAAGGAAAATGTGAGCTCCTCAGGAGGAACCTGCTATACATATTTGGCATCAATCATAAGCTAACAATTTTAATATACTTATCACCAAGGACTTAGCAAACCTAACTAATGGAAATTTTATCTTATGCACTCCTCAATAAAATTTTCTACTAGAACTTTTAAATTATTTTGAACCTGAATTAATTTGATTATTGTCTCTTTGAATCTGTTTTTTGTTTGTTTTGCTTTGTTTTCTTCTCTCTCACTTTCCTTAGACCCAAGTTTGGAATGTTGTGCCTTTAAAAATTAAAAATGCAAATATCACATGAAATAGTCAATGTGTCTATTTCACATCTCATTTTTAAAACTGATAATTAAATATCTTTGAGTGGTCATAGAGAGATGCATTTATAGTTCTTATTGAAAAGGAAAAGCTTTTTTCACGCTCTCCTTCAGCTGTTGTTCGCTTGTCCAGCACTTTATACACACATATATACACACACAAAGAACGAGTAGGGCGTTAATCTCCATGGTCTGCTCCTTAACCTAAACTACACTCTTTGCTATCATAATAATGGTCACGTTATTGGTCAAGACCCATTTCTTGAAGAGCCTTTGTTCTTCATGGGGACTTAGCATAAATATACTACTAATGATAATTCATATTCGAATGTTCGATCAACCTGACTTGGAGATGAAAGTTGGTATTGATAACTCTTTTTACCATCCCCAAGACAAATGCAAACAACAGAAGTGCACAGAATACTAGGGTGCCCTCTGACCTTCATGCCTGATGTCATCAAACTCCAAAACAAGAGACAAGACCCCTGTGGTCATGGGAATCTCAAAAGGACATTTCAAACCATAACCTGACAGTTCTTCATGAGCTCACATTGCTTAAATGCTGATCTGATGTATGGTCAAAAGAAAACCATCCTTTTATCAATAGGTAAAGCTTTCAAATTCCTAAAAAAAAAAAAAAAATGCAGCAGTTAAAAAAAATAAGTAACTGAAATATCCACTTTCCCATGGTGATGTGGTATTTTAAGCCAGGCATTTTCTCTGAGAGCTTCCCACTGTTTGGATGGAAATGAATAAAAACAAAGGACCAAATGCTTAACAGCTTTACTAATATTTCTTGTTCTTTTTAAAAGTATGTCTTGGAGACAACCCATGATAATCAAAAACCACATGGTGGTCAGGTCGTCCTAATTTAACACTACACTCTGTTACATCCCTAACCTTGGAAGAGCCCCCATTTCCCAGTCTAAGTCAGTTTTACAAAGAAAAAGCACATTATTTTTTTTCTTTTTCTCTCTCCGAAATACCCTGGAGCTCACTGTACAACTATCTTTTAATTGTTTGTTATAATACAATGTTGTGGTGTAAAATTATAACAAAATCTTTCATGAGATACAAAGACAAATTCTTCTTATAGTATATTCTGTGCCATACTATGCCAAGATAGCTGGGCTCATAAATCTATTTTCAAGTGATAATGCCTTAAAAACTTCAGGGAGGTTATCTTCTGCATTAATACCAGAAAAAATACAAGAATAGGAATTACATGAAAGAATAATCTGTCTCTTCCATTTAGCATCTTTAACATGACAGTTTCAAATCCTACCTGAAACTGAGCAGAAATTTAGATAAAAGAGTTAAATCCCCTGCAAAAAAAAAAAAAAAATGTATCTAGCAACAAAGTACAAAACAAACAGAATGAGGTATCAGCATGTGGCAACTCCAATATATCTAGTCTCTATTGCTTAGTAGATGTGTCTGTCGTCTTGATTTTTCATGAAGAGACTAGTAGTCAATAAGAAGAAAAACTATTGATCTACTAACAAGTTTAATACAACCTTGAAATAAATTCTGTTCAAAACCCAGAAACCTCCCTCAGTGTAATAGTTAAATTACTGACTTCCAGGCAAAACAAAACTCCTACCCTTAGGCCATTATCAGCATGATCCTTTATTTGAAGTCTTACAGGCTGTTCCAGGGAGGACTCTGTTGATTTGGCCAAAGGGAAACAACACATCAAGTGGCTCAATACAAGCCAAGCAAAATTGAGCCTCCCAGTATGAGAATATTAAATTATTACAGTTGCAACAGGGGGCACAATTGTTAGTGGCCTCCTCCTACTTATGGCCTTGCTCCTGTCTCCCTGCAGTGAGTGTTCATTGTCATACCTAATATTCACATGCTTTGATAATAATAAGACTGTCAAGATAATAGCAGAAAACTTTCAGTAGAAACTCAATTTTCAAAAGCCAGCTGTGTTCTCCCTGACTGCTTTTCTTAAGAAGATGCCTTCAAAAAGCAAAATTTCTCCTATTTAAAAATTAGAACAAAGCTCCTATTACATATACATTTATATGCACACAAACACACATTTATACATTTATATATATGTATTCTATGTATTTGCACTTACACAGGGTCTAAGTTTAGCAGTCTGAATAAACACTAGCAATTCAATACTACAAATGATCAAGAGACAGAGACTGAGACTGAGACAGAGAGAGAGAGAGAGAGCGCGAAAGCCCAAGGAAATTGGCTGGACAAGGAACAGGGCAGTAGAATGGGACAAATCTTTCGGAACTTAACGTTCTGTTGAGGGGCGGAGGGTTATTCCCCCATTCAAAGAGCTTTGAGTGTATGCGTGAAGGAGACAAGGTCTTAAATCAAGAAACAATTGCCCATGTGGGCATTATTGATGGCACCTTGTTAGAAGAAGCAGTTTGGACTCCTTTATTTCCTTTTATTTTACATGACATTTCACTCAATAGACCCAGTGAGGTGGGGTGTAATGTGGGTTTTTTTTTTGGAAGAACACTAGTATTGTTAACATGTTCAATATCTGTACTTCTTAAGGTTGATTCAGAAAACCTTGCTCTTTTGTCCCAGTAAAATAATGGTGTTAGGGAAACGCTACCCTTTTGCTTCCTTTTCTTAGTCAATGCTATTTGGTCTATGGCCATTTTCAATAAAAAATTCCAATGGATTGAAAAAAAGCAGCTGCTGGAAACTAAAGCTCTGCAGGTGGCTGCTGATAAATACAGTATTGTAACTTGCTGGCGTGAGCCCTCTCAAAGTGTTCTGAATACAGGTCAAAAGCCTCGACAAATTCAGAAGTCAGTTTTAAATTATAATCTACAAGCAAGTAAATCCTTATCCATGCCACCCAAAAGGATTCTTTTTTCTTTCCTGGTTACCCAGGAATGGACAGAATTTTATTCGCCGTTTATACCCAGACTCATATCAGTGTATTTATCAGCGTCACAGAAATGCATAGTTATTTCTGGGACTTTACAACTTAAAGCAATGATGGCCACTTCTTTAAGGAGGAATCACCCATTTTTAAAATTATACATATATGAGAAGGCTATCGTTTAAGTATACTTTTTATAACCATTTGGGAAGACCAGAAGGTGTTCCTCGAGTCATCTCATTTGGCCACATTCGCTCTATTGCTCTTTGTCTTCTAGCGCTTACGTTTCTCATTTTCACAAAATTAACTAATAACTGCCTATATATGTCCTCATATGTATTGTCTCTTTCACATATTTAAGTTTTAGATTTCCCCCAAAAAGGATCATGTCTTCTATTGCCGTTTTGCATCCCTGCAAAACAAGCCTCTCTCTGTTCAATATGAATGTTTAGTAAAATAGTTGACAGTTTACAAAGACAAAAAGAGATCTAAAAGGCTATAGAACTACTTAACAGTGGTCACTTTTGGAGAAATGTAGTCAGTGGAAGGGAGACGTTATATAATTCTGAAGTGTTTGGTTTTTTAATGATTATGTATTCTTTTATAATAAGAACATAGTAAAATAAAATAATTTTTAAAGAAAAAGGAAAGAAGATCTGAAGAGGCACGCTGATCCTCACCTTGAATGATATGATTCAAATATACCATCACTTTATTAATCAATGGCACAAATGAGGTGCAGAGATAAAGATGAAAAAGTTACAGATCTTTGTGAGAAAGATCTCAATGTGAGAAATGGGGAATATATACCTTTTAATCTGGGCCTTGACTTAACCTATGCAAATGGAGACAAGAAATGATATTTCTTAAAACAAAATGGAATGTCATCTTGCCATACTCCATCTACTAATATCAGCATTTATTCGACAAATTGTTTTGAACATCTACTATATGCCAGCATTTTTCTAGGCACTGAGGATGCAACAGTGAGTAAAACGGGAATGATATCACTATTATCGCTGAATTCCATTCTAGTTGGGGTAAACAGACACTAAATAATAAAATATTTAATGTCTCATACGGTAATAAGTACCTTGGGGAAAAATAGAGGAAGTAAATGTTAAATGATGTTTTCTTAATGAAAGCTGCAAATAACTAGAAAATAAAAGTGAGTATAGGAGACAGACAAAAATGAAAAAGAGAACTATCACTAATTGAAGGATTTTACTAAACACAAACTAGAAACAGGAACCAGGCAGTGAAGGTTAATATATAATTGGACTCAATAGCTTCCAAACTCCACAATAATTCTTATAAAATGCCTCAGTGTATCTCAAAATAGAAAGGCTAAAAGAATTCAGCTATTCAACAACTTTCTCTACCACCAATTCCCAACCTCAAGTTATCCTTTAACCACCTGAGCAGCTTCTGACAGTTTTAAAAATTCTTACCACCAAGCAAGAGTAAATCCAGGTTTTATGGGGCCAATGTCCGGTTTATTACTGAGTGGATCAGGCCGTTCCCCACTGTCTCTCTCTACCGAGTGTCAACTGGAAGCATCTTGGAATTATAAGACTACTGGTAAATTACTGAAATGTGATATTTTATTAAACACTTCACAGTAAGCTCTATGACAAAGAAACTATTTTTGGAAGAATCAGCCTGTCAAATAATATTTACTGAGGGCCTTTTATTTCTAGGTACTGTTCTAGGCACCAGGACTTCTGTAGTGAGTAAGACGAGCAGACTCTGCTCCCAAGGAGTTCACACACATTCCAAGTAGGGGAAGCAACAATAAATATTTACATTAATAACAAAAGAATTGAGTACTGATATGCGCAATGAAGACAAAAAATTAATGATTAAGGCTGGGTGGACTGCTGTAAGGTAGAAGAGGTGACATTGGAATTGAGATCTGAATGACAAAAAAAAAGAAAGCAGCCATTGGGGAGATCTGGGAAAAGAATTTCCTGGGGGAAAAGGTACAGCAAGTGTAAAGTCCCTGAGTTGAAAATAAACTGGGCATATCCTGAGCACAGGAAGAAAGTCAGGGTAGCTACAGCTTCTTAGACAAGGCTTGATGGGTTAATGAGCTTTAATTTCTTTTTAGTAACAATAGACGACATTGGATGCCTTTAAGCAGCAAGTGACGTGATCTTACTTCCAGTTTAGAAAAACTATTTTGCAGCATGAGAGAAATGGTGCAAGAGTGAAAAGAGGGTGAGGTCTAGGCTGAAAATATGAGTTTGACAGGTAACATATTTAAGATTTTATTTAAAGTCCTGGGACTGCCTGGGACCGTCTGGGACCACCTCAACAAAAAGGGTCCATTGAGTAGACAGGAGGGCTGAGTACAGAACCCACAAATGTTCAAAGGAGGCAGCTGAGATTTGTCTGACTCTGGCTCTCAAGTCAATGAGCATAAAACCTCAGGTACAGGAGCCTCGGAACAGGGATGCTGCCCTGGAATCAGAGAACCATCCTCCTCCATCTGCCTGGAGCTGGAGTGAGAATGGTGGGTCATGCTTTTCTAATGCTAATATTTGCACTGAAGAGACATCATGGACAGGGAATACATGCTGGGTTTCTTGACCTAAAAGAGTTGGTGATTCCGGGTGAAAGCTTAGATCAGATGTTCCATCACGTATCCCCAGAGAGACAAGATGATTGAAAGGGGAAGAAAAGAAACGAGAGGGGAGGAGAAGGAAAGGACAAAAAAAGAAAACTAGCACTAATTTAAGAAAAGAGTATGGCATAGGGCAATGTTAAGTCACAGAGTGTAGAGTAGGTAATTTTTGGTGGTATACAGATTCTTAAAAATAGTTATATATTATGCATTTATTTTACAGTTATATTTTGGCAATTAAATTGAATATTTTTGTTTTGCATTTCCAGGAGTGAGTGAGATAAAATTTCCCACTTAAAAAACATTTATTTAAGAAAAAACAAAAAATCGATTTAAGGGAAAAAAATAAATACACAAAGTTCTCAATCTCCAGAATCCTCAGGTTCCTTATAATACAATGGGATATTACCTGCCTTTCAGGATTGCTGTGGCGACTAGCAAAAAGGGTCAGAAAGCATCTAGTGTGATGCCTAGCAGGTTCTCAATAATAACTAACTAATAATACTATTAACAGTTTAAATACCTAGAATGTATTACATTTGATTAATGTAAACATAGAAAAGCAACAGAAAAATAAAAAAATAAAGGTAAAACAATTCTGAAGAAACAATAAGAGCAGCAGAAAAAAAAGTGGGGTGGTCGTTAAAGACAATGGATTAAAGCAAAAACGAATTTAAAATAAACGGTTGATTAGAAGAAATTAGGGGGTTGGAATAAAATTGGGAGTCAGTTACAATAGAGAACAAGATGCTGACATGATTTTGAGATGGAGTTGAAAGAGCTGGTCCCAAGATCAAGTTGCTAAGCATAGAAGAAAAGCAAAGGCTCTTGACCTGGGGACCATGAGTGGGCTCTGAGAGATCCTGGAAACCTCTAAAACTGTGTGGTAAAATATTATGCATGCAAATATCAGAGCAAGCATTTTTCTGAGAAGAGAGCCCATGTCTCCCATCAGACTTGCAGGGATTTATGACCTCAAATTAAGTACTGCTGACTGAGCCAGATCAGTTAGTCAACTGAAAACATCTGACAGCTGTATCTCTATACAATCACTATCCCAAGTTTGCCAAGTATTGAAGTGGTGTTGTACTTAAAGTGTCTGGGGTAGAGGGAGCAAGTGTTGAGCTGAACCACAGTGGGCAAGTCATGGTCCCATCACCGTTATTTTCCAGAGTGGATCTGTGGTAGGCCACGGCCAGTCCTGGTAGAGGCCTGATGGATGAAAAAGCAATCTGTGTGGGAGGACATATAGCTGTGACACGGCAAGATTTTCCTTAGAAGACAATGGCATTGATGACGTCCTAAATGTTAGAGATGGCAGTGGGTATACCCTCTGAGTTCCTGCCTCCACATGGAGACCATGACCACCAAACCACGGGCAACTTCTGAAGAAGAGGAACCCAAGGGAAGCCATTTCCACACACTCATACCCCTAATCTCACTGTCTCCTCTTCACTGCTTCTTTCTAATAAACTGAAATTACCAGCAACCTTAGACCAAATCTAAGTTATCTTCGTACCAGACCATTCTTAGGAAACAAAGTCTCAGCCAGTCCCAGGGAGCTCAGCAGAGCTATTTGCGGATTGTACTCAACATACTTTATCACAGCTCAGTACTCTCGTAAATATTTCATAAATATCTGTAATTTCAAAAGCAAACTTACCGTTTAGCACTTCAGTTGAAACAGTGATAGGGTTTATTTCAAAGTAAACAACTATTTCAAAATAGTTGTAGCTCATCCTGAAAAATAATTTCTTTGTTAATTTCTCCAGAGAAGCAAAAGAAAATAGCCCTCCCCAAAAGGAGGCCAAATTCAAGGGAAAAATGTGAATTCCAGAATGTATTTTCAAATATCTGTCTTTGCTAAATATTCCTAAACATTTATAAGTTTTCTCCCTAAGGACCATTTTTTTATCACATGTTTTAGAGAAAAAAACAGTGAGGAATGTGTTTCCCATAGTTAAAAGGGGAGTGGGGGTCACAGTGCAGGTTTTGCAGGTAACTCACCAGAAACCGCTAAGGGACAAAACTTTTAGAGCACTGAAGTTATGGAACAAAATAATTAAAAATGGATTGACTAAATTAGTTAATAGATAAATAAATAATGACTCAACCAACGATGACTTTAAATGTTAATTTTTTAAATGGAGGCTCAGTACCCATCTCTAGTAAAATAATAATAATAATAATAATAATAATAATAATAATAAAGCTAAGATGAACAACAGTAACAACAACAACAAAAACTAAAACATATTTGATCGAGTACTAGATGACTAGATCTTCATATTCTTGTCTCTTGAACATAAACTAAGAGAAATAGAATCCAAACAGACATTATTAGCATATTTTCATACATAACAGTTTTATCTTTGTGTATAAATGTGAGTTTTTCATCTTGAAATATATTTTTTGCCTTCAGTTTGTTCAATTTATAGCTAAGGACAAAACAGGAGATCAAGTGTAGACAGGTAAGAAAAGTATAAAGGAATTTATTTGGCAGTGCCAAATCAAACAAACATTTAGAGTCACATACATATTAAATCTTCTTATGGGACTACGAAACAGCGACATTTTCCATTAGCATTTCTTTCCTCCCAGGTGAAGCACTTGGGAGCCTCAAGTACTTGGTAACCCACACTGAAATGCACATTGGTGGTACTTCCTTTCCAAAAAGGAGTCTCTTTCATTTGAAGTTTCTCTTGCAGATAGCTGAGCTGAGGCTCAGAGAGGTGCAGTGTGGGACAGAGAAAGGGAAAAAAACCCTTTCTTTACACTCGTGCTGCTCTGAATGCAGACCATCTGTGCCCCCAGCTGGAGCGCCAGCAATGGTCTGGCACTTGAACCACACCATATTTACAGATCTAAACACAAATGGCTACTGCCTGATTGTTTCATGATTCATTAGTCAGACAAGCTCTCCTCTCCCGCCAGCACAGCTGTTACAGAGTAAACCTTTGTCACTTAATAGGCCTGATTATTACTTTCCATCAAAGGTATTGATCTGTGTCACCTCTACTTAAGGGAATGGGGGAGAAGAAAATGGGGGAATAAAATGTACCAGGAAAACATGAACATGAAGAAGAAGAGGAGGGCAGGAGGGGGACATTAGGCAGGATCAGCGACACCGGCTTCCTGACATTGCCCTGAATACCTGGTTTCCAGGCTGGGCTGCGGCGACTGACTGGTCTCAGGAAGAGGAGCCATATCTCACATGGTGTTCAACCCTGAGCCCCCAGACCATTGCAGTCACGACCTTGACCACACAGATCATTGTTCAACGACGAGCACAGGGTGAACTGAACCAGAAATCTGTATCAATGAACAAACCCAGCCAGTGTGCGGATCAAGTACAGGCTCTGGAGGGAATATTTTTATAGCTCCTTTAATTATCTCCCTTTGTCTAACAAATAAAGTGAAGCTCTAAGCCTGGGCTGTTCCCTGACTGTGACACACAGCGTTCACCCAGGTTGAGAAGCGCCCCTGCCTGGCTGCCAGGCAGCCACGGCACGGCAGCGCGGGCCGGGTGGCACAGAACGCCAGCTTGGCAGCCTGGCTGACGTCTCAGTGCTCTGCTTCTCACTCACTCTTTTCTTTTTATCACTTTCCTCACTTCTTTCCTTTTTAAAAAAACTTAAAGGAACAAAAAGTTGAAAGGATTTCCTGGGAAGGGGAAGACAAAATAAGCTATCAGAAATTATGCTAACTCAGTAAAAACCTAGGCAAAGGTTCCCATCATCATCACCACCAAAATAATTATTTGAGAAACAGAATTTTAGAAAGAAAAACCGAGATCATCTCATCTCCTAATTTGCCTGCAAGCAAAAGAAGCCCAGAGAAGTTAAGAAGCTTACTCCTACCACACAGCTTTTTGGGGGAGACAGCTGAGTCCAACAAATAAGTCCTCTACTAACCAGTTCAGAGTTCTTTCCATTACACAAACCAGCCCACCAAATGCCAAAACCTCAACTCGGGGATGGTTTTAACTCATGTTATAACTTCCACAGCCTTATAGAAGATAAGATCATAAAAAGATGAGAACTTTGTTCATAACTTGTGGAATTAGCCTCAGTACAGTCACACTTTTGTAACCATATCCATATCACAGAAGACAGTATTTTACTTTATATAGTACATATGTGTGTATGCGTGTATCACTCGCAAGTAGCCCAATGCATGCATGAATGCAAAATGGGCCTTGCTCTTACAACCACTTAACAGTGAGCTCCAGCCCTCTGAGATTCCAACAGAGGCTAGTTCCTTTTCTTTTGTCTCCATAACACTCACTGCGATTGTTACCCAAATCTAGTATATTAATGAGATTTATTACTCCTTTCCCCTGAGACCTCACCCTCCAATTGTAAGCACATTGTCATTCTAGTTCACAAAGGTCAACAGCCTTGCTAGTACATCACTGTTTGTTTTATGGTGCTCACCACAGGTGATGCATTGACAAGCCTAGACACTGGGACCCTCCACTTACGTGACCATCAATAGAAGCAAGAGACAAGGCTGACCCTGCCAACTTAGTCCATTCAGAATTAAAGGAGATGGTCAGAACTCAGTTTGCTTAAGTTTCTATCTCCAAAGACGCTGTTAAAGAGTATAGCATTGAAAAATATCTGAATGACTGTGGCCTGGGGAGCCAAGCAAGCCCATTTCATACTTACTTTATTCTCAGTAGGCCCTTGGCCAAGGGTAGGATGCTAATGGCTTGAGATCACTTCTGACTCGGCCCAGATTTTAATCAGCAAATTGGCAATCAAAGGCCCTCTGTCCTATTTCCATGTCTATAGTTCTCCAGGTGGTTTAATTGTTCCACTTGATATCCATGTCCAGGGCCATCTAGTCTTCTCCCCCTTCTCCATTCCCAGTTCCCGAATGGCACTGGGGATTTTACTCTTTGGAGCAGAATGTTAATGAAGCACGCAGTGTATGTTTTGGTACCCATAAAAAAATTTTAACAGAAATCACATCCCTAATTCTCTCATCAAAAACAGAATTCAGATTTGGAAGCAAATGAAATCTTACTGATAGCCAACTTTCAGCTTTTGAGCTTTCCAAACCAGAGTTTCTTTTTGTAAGTTATGTCTATCAGTTGACAGGACCAATATGATTTTACGTGGGCACAGTTTGGCAAACAGGAACTCCACATAATATAGTGCACTTGAAATTCATATAAAAAGAAAGCTGTCAGCAAGTGGAAACCGATTAAAATAAAGGGCATTTGTTCTTAACAGGGGAGGAAAACCAGATTATAGTCATAAAAAAGAAACTGATTGGCAAGAACTCATGTGAAAATGCCAAAGTATTGAAAATACACTTTTGCCGTTTTCTCTGTTTGTATTCCACTTGATAATTTGAATCTAAATATATATTTCTTCCAGCATATTAACAAAAAAAAGGACCTTACCTAGAAATCGACGTACGATGACAAAACATTTAGAAGTATCCTCTAAAAACAAAGATCCTTAAAAATTTTTAAAACATGACAGATGTTTGTTATACCTAAACAAACTTTAGTGAAGCAGAAAGTATAGGTATGCTATCTCCATTTTACAGACAGGACACTGAGGAAAAGTAGTTAAAGATACAGAAATATCATCAAACACCATTTATAAAGCTCCTACATGCGAAGAGCCACCCTCTGGGATACAAAAAAAAAAAAAAACAAACACGACAATGAAGTATTGGTTTAAACTCCAAGACCATCTACATGATGGTACACAAAAATAATGATAATGATAATAATAATAAAAACTAGAATGAATAGCATTAGAAAAAAATGAATCCAAGGTCTTACCAAGGTCTTTGTCTTAGAGAAAAAGTCTGAGAGAAAATCCACTTGCTAGCATCCAGTGGTACTACATGCTCTGGAGTGAGGTACTACATGCCCTTGAGTCTGATAAGTACTTTTTACCCAGAATAGAATAAAACATATATGTGCAGTCACTTAAAACAATTGTTTTTCAAAACAGGCATACCATTTGTTCTTATATAGCTGCATTATTTAGCTAAATATACACGGAACAGCTGGGACTGAAAACCAAAAAATACATATAGCAGATTGCAGTGAAAACCTATGGTTGTATTTAGTTACCTACATATTTGAATTCGGTGCATTGCAACCAAAGCCAATAGTAGTCAGAGTTGGATAATTGTGCTTTCTTGCTCCTAAAAATGTCAACACCAAAGTATGTTTTGGAAAATGCCTTTTTCTTTAAATATTTTTTCTTTATTTTTTTCTGTATTTTTCTTTATAGTCTGAATGTTCACAGAAAATTTTTAAATGTGTTGTATTTATTTATATTTCTCATTTCTAAGTCCAAAAGCCATCATAGTTCATCTTAAAATATCTCTAGTCAATGTGGTATAAATCTGGATTATTTAATTATTAATGCCAACACTTATGACCTGCTATATGACAATCACACACGTATTAACTCATTTAATCATCAGAAAGAATACCCTATAAATTAAGTTCCATTATTATTTAACTTTTACAAATGAGTAAACTAAATCACAGAAAGATTAAACAACCTGCACATAGCTCTTAAGTGGCAGAGCTAGAATTCAAAACCAGGCTGTCTGACTCAAAAGTCCATGCTTTTCGACTAAAATTTACAAATAAAGATAAGCCTATAAAAAGAGAAAGAGATGGAGAGGGAGGAAGGAAGGGAAGAAGGGGAGAGAAAGAGAGGAGAGGAAGAGGAAAGAAAGGAGGGGGAAGGAAGGAGAGGGAAAGAAAGAATGAAAGGACGGATAGAGGAAGGAAGGGAATAAAAACTTTAAAAAGTTGAGCCAAAAAAGAAAAAGAAAAGGAAAGAAAGGAAGGCTAAGTTTGCTTTTATAATGCAGTGGGGAAATCTGAAGAAATGCTCTTGAGGAATTGAAGTCTTTTTGACAACTGGAACAGGGTTTTTTGGAAGGAAGTAGGAAAGAGGGGTGGTGGATGCCAATCGAACCCCACTATGACCTTGGTAGAGGAGAAATGACTGCAGATTCAGTCCGTCTGTGCCAGCTCTCAGGGCCTCCCTTCCAGGAATGCATCCATCTGCCCAGCATCCTGAACATTCCGAGCACTGTTCCTCCCTGCTTGGACTTAAGAAGATGTCAAGGGATAAGACACCCAGCAACCTAAAATACAAGCCTAGTGATGCATGGTCACTTGGCAACGATGAGTGTGGCTCAGCACCATGCCAAGGAATGGAGCCTGCCTTCTTGCCAGCAGCCCGGACATTCAGCGAACAGACAAAACTGGCAGAAGTAGGGGCACAGAAACAGAAGGGATCTGTCCAGCAGAGGAGGAACCTTCCACACTTTCATGAGAAAAATACAGAAAATAAGAATAGATGTTCGCTGACGACAGCAGCAGGATGTCTATCATGAGAGAAAGTACTTGTCACTCAGTGGTGATGTGGACTGTATTATCTGGGAACAGAAACATCACATAATGACATATCACTCAGTAAAAGCTCAGAGGAGTAGCCCACAAAAATAAGCAGAGGTGCATCACTGTTTTTTGGACTTAGGCAGAACTGGAAATGAAGGCCTCAGAAACCTCGGCACAAATGTCAGAGAGTTTTGTGGTTTGAAGGAGCTGAAGGGTTGTTCTATTTTCTTTTCTTTCCTTTATTATTTTTTTCTTTGTCACATTAAGCTCCGTTGGTAGACTCCTCTGGTGTTGAGAGAATGGGGACAGAGATTTGTTAGGCTGTGTGGCCCTATTTGAGACCTTTTGATATATATTGGTGCAGTTGTTTTCAAATAAAGCTTGCAAAATAAAGCTTCCCAATAAATTATGACCTTGAAATTCTAGATTGAGTCATGTTATTTTCCACTTTGGTAAATAAATGGATTAGAATGTTGAATGTAGTATTAATAACTAATATAGTCACCATTTAGTGAATGTTTACCATGTGCCTTTAAGGAATGATCTCAGTGTTTTATGGTTAATCTTCGCAACAATCCTGAGAGAAGTATTGTTTCCTCCACCTTACAGAAGAGAAAACTGAGACTTAAGAGAGGTTACAGAACCAGTAAGAGGCAGAGTCACGATTCCACCCCAGGTTTGTGTGGCTCCAAAGCCCTTGCTCATAAAAGACGCTGCCTTAATAAATGTCATTAGGAATAATAAAATAACTACACTTCAACCAGTAGTCCTGAGGTCTGCTCTCAGCCCACCCATGGCTAGCCTGGCAGCCCTGATTGCTTGAACCGTCGACTCTTGGAACAATCAGGAGTACGACAACAGCGTGACAACAGTAGTAGTACAAAGAGCACCAGACAAAATTTGAGAAGAGTCGGGATTAGGGCCTGATTCTGCTTCCAATTCTCAGTTCCCTTGGGCATGTTCTAAGCCCTCAGAATCTCAGTTTCTGAATCTCTACAAAATGGTTACAAAGAGACCTGTCCTATCAGCCTCATTAGTGGATGATTAAATAAAAATATGAAGCACTCCAGAAATGCATTTTTAAAAAACTTGTCTATATGTGATACTCTTTGATTGTAACTTTGGTTTACACAACCTCAACAACTGAAATGGATGTCAGTGTCTTCCCTTTATCACAGCCTGCTCTCAAACAGCAGCCACAGACACTAGATGCTGCCATGAGAAACATCCTCCAAATGCTAGAACTTGTGCAGGATGAGCCTAAACAGAATGACCATAAATCGATGTAAGCCCAGTCCCAGGGCAAAGACACAAAAGGAACTGGTGATTCTTGAAGAGCTCTGTGTCACTTAAAAGGACAGAAAGGACTGAATATTTCCCTATTAATGCCTTGTTCAGACTGGTTTGTGAATGTAGGAAAACCAAGTCCTGCTGGCTTCTCACTGCATCATTATACAGAATGTGAATACTGTGTATATCTATGAGGTATTCAAAAATGCCTAGGCCTATCAAAATTCCATTTTTGCCTCCAGCTTCAAAATTATTGTGTCTTTCTTCCTTTAAAGCTACAAAGTCAGTCCTACTAAGTCTTAAGGCTCTATATCCTTTGAAATTGCATTTAAAATCCCCAGACTTATACCTATGTAATTAGAATTTTCAAGGATTTAACTTTTTGAATTAGGTACTCTTGAAAATCTGATAAAAGCCAGGATCCTCTTCCCAAATAAAGGCCATGCATACCTACAAACATATACACACTGACTACATAGGAGGACACAGATTCTCTGAAGCCCACCTACTGGCCCTTCGGGGTTTACAGAACCCAAGAACTTCCAGTGCTCACACATGGTTGTGCAGGTTAGTACTCTGCAGTATCATGCTCGGTAAAGGGGTGAACTGGAGACTAAGCTCTCTCCTCTATACCATTCACTAAGATATGCTCAATCCACCCAGAGAGGATGCTCTAATTTGTACAAAGATGCCTCATAGTCACCATGGTGTTTGGGACCAGGTCATATCAGCTATAAAGCTGAGTCCATTATCCGTGTCTTCTCCTAACTCCATGTTTATTGACAGGCACACTGGTACCCTGAAATCAGTCAAGGTGAAAGTATTTACACCAAGGAAATTAGCAAACCCTACAAAGAAGTCCAGTCCCTAAAAAAGGAAGCCAATTGTTGGAGACTCACCAGCATATCATTGCATATGGGCTAGTAGAAACCCCAAGGATCTCTGTTCTATAATGTGACAGATTTGAAATAAAAAAGCAGAAACCACAATTTAAAAACCTACATCCCAATTTCCTTTCAGCTTTTAGGTCAAGGGCACATGGGCCCTGACTTGTTTTGAGCACAGACTTAACAGTTAACAGATGCTAGAGAAGGTAATCGGAGAGGTCTGCTAGAACTATTGGTTCCCACTCGATATTGTTGCATCCAAAGCTATAACCTTATGTTTTAAAACATCTGCAACCCTGATAGCAGTAACTGCCATAGAACCATTAGGAAAACAAAACACATGATGGTTGCATATAATTTTTAAGAGGGGTTAGAAGGAACTATGTGAGAAAGGAAATCTAAACTCCAAACACTCCTTGAGATGCCAAGGAAGAAAAGCCCTGCTCATAGCAGGCAGAAACTGCTATAGACTGGTGTCAAGTTTCTTCTGTAGGCTTTTGAAGAACTGCTCTTTACAACTGAACTCTGTCTTGAGCTGAGACACCCTCTTAGAAAGAGAAAAAAAAGAAAGAAAGTCAGGTCAAAGGATTGATTCCAGTTTTAAATTACAGAGGGCTATTGATTTTTCATTAAGGTTTCTGTGCTGCTCTCAAGAGGTGGGAGAGAGAGGGGAAAGTAATTCATTGATCAGAGCGTAGGGCCATGTTCATTTATTGGCTTCCTGCCACATCCCATTATTCCCGATTCTAAATGTATATTGAAGTCAGTTTATTTTCATCATTGCCTCCTGTCACCAGAAATGTCTCCCAGTAACTATTAGTTTAATCATCCTTTTCTCACAATGGTAATGAGAGATATTATCCAACATGATCCTGGATTTGTGGATATTATTCACTGGATTACAGCATTGCTTCTCCCAAGACTCTACTTAAGAGTCTGTCAACACTTGAATGGTCTAAAAGACATGAATAATTTGAGGATTTAAAAAAATATGTATATTTACATTTTTAAAAATGTAGCATTTTTATCATACTTTTATTTATTTAAAAAATTTTTAAAAGAAAAAAGTGGTTTCTGATCTGTCACTGATGATAACTTTAGAGAGTGCAGGAAACTCACCCAAATCAGGCATCATATATCTACATCAAGCCACTGGAAACCATCGAGCATATACAGAATAAATCAGGCACTCCATGTAGTCACCCAATTTCATTTTCAGAAACCATCTTTAATTAGTCTATATTGTCTTGACTCGCACTTGAACTTCTGTTTTACATATTAGCAAACTGAGATTCAGAAAGACTAAACCACTCAGGGCCACCCAGCAAAGTAGCACAGTGGGGACTAGAGCCCACATTCCCTGGCTTCTAGATCACTATTTGTTCCACAAAACCAGGCTGCCATTCTAATAATGTAGCCTCTCAACTCATGTGATATCCATAATGCATAAAAATCAGAAGCTAATATTAGTTTTAATATCAAATCCTAGAAATTCTCCTAATGATTTTTTTCTTTTTCTGTACCTTGAGATATGACCATATTAAGTGCTGCCTCACACCTAGATAAATAATCAGCTGCCCACATTATATAATGTGATGCTTACTTGTCTACCAAGAGTTTCCAATCCCAATCCCTCCAGATCATCTGCCAAGGGGGTCATGTATATTAACACTTCTGAATGAATTTTCCCAACACTCTGTAAGAAGGAGGAGGAATTCTCCCATTTTATAGACAATTTGGCCAAGGCTACACAGAAAATAATTTACAGAGCCAGGACTCAGACTCAGGCCTCCTCATTGAGGTCTCTTTCCACTACACTACAGCTCCCTCTGGTGCCAAAATTGATAGTGGGAACTAATAAAAACAACTGTGAAAAAAGGATTTAAAAGATGTATACCAGTGAATTGAGCTAAAAAATATCATAGAAAAAAAAAATCCCATTCAGAGTAGCAATCAAGAATATCAAGTGCCTGTGAATAACTATGACAAAAATTTTGTGGAACTTATATGACTAAAACTAGACCACTTTAGTGAAAATGTAAAATAAGATCTAACTAAATGACGAGACACAAAATATTTTAAAAGTGTTCTTTCTCGTGGTATATTCTGGGAAAAAAAGTATGATAAAATTATTCTAAAACTCTTCTAGATAAATAGATAACACAAACACAAACACAAAAGGTATTTTGAAAAATAAAAACAATGAAAGGGTACTCACCCCATCAAATATCAAAATGTAGTTTAAAACTTTAGTATTTAAAATAAATTGAGGATCTGTGGAAAAATCAGGAGATGGATAAATGGAACTAATTAGATGGCCAAGCAACAGACTGTAGCATATATAGTAAAAATTTTTTAAAAATTAAACATTAAATAATCAGCAAAAAAAATATTATACATTTTGAAAAATTACTTTGGGTACTCATTTTACAAAGTACTCCAAAATGTATTTCAGATGAGTTAAAGAGCTAAATGATTTTTAAATGCTATAAACTGGAAATAGAAAAAATATTAAGAAAAAAATACTAAACTTTTGAAAGTATTTATTGATATAAAACCAGCAAAAAAATCATGATTTTACTACATTAAAATGTAAAATGTCTATTCAAACATCACAAACTACAAAAATTAAATATGCAAGCCACACACACATAAGTTCAACCTCACTAGCATTCAAAAATAATATCATGATAACATTTTTATCTATAGAAATGACAAAATTGTTTTATATAACAGTAATCAAAGTTCTAGTGAAGCAGTTACTATTATACTAGTGATGGGAAACTAAATCAGTAAACTTTCTGAAAAGGATTAATACCATTATTTTCTAGAGCTTTTAAAATATAGTGTAAACTTGTGGCCCAGAAATTATACTTCTAGAAATCTAGCCCAAGAAAATGACCAGATGTCCAAAATGACCAAGTGTTTCTAAATAAGGATCTGCATAGAAACATCATTTGTAAGAATGAAAATATTAAAAATAAATCTAAGTAAAAATAAAGAAAATTTTTAATTGGGTAGAACTGGATAATAAAGTAGCAAACAGACACAAAAATTACATTTTGAAGGATATTTAATAATATGGAGAAATGCTCTCATGAAAAGGTAAAAGCCACTGTGCTCCCAAATTTGTAAAAACTGAAATAGCAATGGGAATGAGGAAAAAGTTAAGATTTAAAGTAACAGGATAGGACTCAATCACTAAAAGGGTGGTGGAAATAAGGATGACTCTGGGACAGTGGCTCACGTGTTGGGGTGAGTGTGAGACACCACTGCCAAACTAAGTGATACACATGATAAGGTCATGTCATTGAATTGGCTCTCTCAAATAGAAACACACGCGTTCTGCTTTATACCTAATTCTTTTAATACCATTGGGTTTTAGTCCCCACTACCACAACAGAAGTATTTTAGGTATTAGGAAAATCTCACTATATCTTGTCTCTTTCTGACAATCACAGACCTTGTACAGTGTACTAGCATTAAAATTAAGCTCAAAAGTGTCAAACTACAGCTATGTGGAGATTTAATGCCTGGAAGATACCAAAAATATTGCTGTGTTGAAAGCATAAGTAGGGTGGTGCTAAAATGTTTAAGAATAGTGAAGAGTGTAAAAAAGATAGTCTTGACAAAAGCATTTGACAAACTACTAACCCTCTACCATATACATAGCATTAAACTAGATGGCAAGAGGGATGCATATATTTCAACGGCTTTTGCCGCTAAGGATCTTGAGAGTATGAGGAATAGCTTGAAAAATATATATACTTTTTCATAATTTTCATAAAGTATTTAATTAAGTGAAGTAGGTATTTATATTAATAAGAAATTAAAGTAAAATTTACCAGGGTTAGTACTCAGATTGGATAATCAATGTGCATGTAATTAAAATTGGCTGTAGAGAGTGTGTGACAGTTTGTGTGCAACATTCATGCTCAAAGAATTCCTCCAAATTTCTCTAAGTTATATATTCCGGTTTAGCTGAATTGCATAAATTTTACACTTACAACTTAGTGATAATATTAATTCTCCCTCCCCATAAAGCTTATCTGTGGGCCAGATAATGGTTTCTTTCAGGATACCATATATTTGGTTGCATGAAGGTTAAAAAAATATTCCATGAAAAATTAGGCTTTAGTTCTATAGTGTTCCCTTTTTAGTTCCCTCTAAAAAGAGAAGAATAATAGCTCAAATCCTGATGCAAAAACAAAGCTAAACAGAACTAAACAAAACAAAACAAAACTCAGCAAAATGAATTAGAAAATGGAAGCCCCAGCCAATGTAACTTTCAATCTCCATTCTGTGTTCATGGCAAGTCATTTAACTTCTCTGAGATTCAGTTCCATATCTATAATTTGGAGGGAAAAATAACTTGTCAGACTAGTTACTAACTGTAAGGACTAGAGATATTGTAAAGCATCATCGTTAAAATAATAGTTTAATATTCTATGTACTTTCTGTATATTATCTCATATAATCCCCAAAACAACCCTTCTATTCTTTTTGCCATTTTAAAAATTAGGAAACTGAGGCACAGAGGTTAAACAACTTGGCCAAGGTCACAAGTCTAGAATAAGATCTAGGATTCAAACCTGTGCAGCCTAATTCCAGAAACTAGTGCTAATTAGTTCACTACATCAACATCAACCTACTTCAAAAGGGCACCCTTTAAGTGGAAGCTGTTAGAAATAATAATAGTTGTTATTTGCTGTTTTTCTTCTGACTTGCATCAACAGTGCTGCTTGTCAAAGAGGTCTTTACCAGTTCATATTCTCACAGACAATGGTGTTTTGTATTTATTTTCAACTCAGATAGAACTAGAATATCATAAATACATGTAAATTGGTTAAAAATAACTCCTTAAATGGTTAAAAGTCTTACAAATATAAATCCAGAAGCTATTGCATCTAACAGTTCAAGGTAAAAAAGAATGGCTGATGTAAATTGTGCTAGTATACTATCAACATAAACTATCAGGGCACTATATATTACCAAGCAACCTCCACTCTGTACATATATCTTCACACAAGCAATACTTTTGACACCAATCACTTCCCTAGATAAAATACAGTCTGTAAGGGAGTAATTTCAACATCACATAAAATGGCACCCTCCCACAAAAGAAACATTCATTTCATATACACACAAAAAAACATGCTCACAGTTTTGAGTAATATAGCTACCAAACACAAAATAAATGCAGTTCTGTACTTCCCCCCAAATTGCTATATGTAGCCTCATTTTCCAACCTAAATATTAATTTCTTGCCTACAACAGAAAGTAAATATCAAGAATCAGTCAATTCTCAAACTTTGATATAACTACACATTTTCTTTATACTCTTTTTTTCCTTGAGATTCATTAGAAATTCTTGGCCAAAATAAACCATGATTCTAACAATAGATATGATGCTGCCCATTAACAGCAAATAAATTATTTCGACCTCATTCTCTCTCTCTCCCACTCTCCTAACAAGCACTGCATAATAGGTACCTACTACTTGTTGCCCGATCTAAAAGGGCTTTTCATGACCAGTGCATTTAACACACAGTGACTAACATCAAGGCTGGTGTATTTTCTTCTTGTATAACACTCAACATGTGGCATACTTCAGACTTCTAAGAACTCCAAAAAGGCATATGTTATTGCCATCCAACCACCACCAAGAGAAAACACATGATAGTAAGAGTTAAAAAAAAAAAAAGGTTTTTAAAAACAGAAAATGCCTTTTGCATATTTAAAAGTCTTAATTTGGTTCCATTAATGTTAAAAAATTCCAAAAAAAAAAATTCCATGAAAATTAAGACATTTAGGTATTCTATAGTGTTCCCTTTTTTAAGTTTCCCTGGAAAAGGAATAATAATATCTCTAATCCTGAAGCAACAAAATTTATTAAAATGAATCAGATCATGGGATCAACAAGACCTAACTCAACAGACAATCAAGTTTATCAGTAATTTTTGTTGTTGTTGTTATTGTATGCCAGAGGCCATATTGGTGCAGCTGGGACCAAACTACAAGTAATCATTTGATTTTACATGACCGTTCCTCTGATATACTTTAAAAGTCATGGGCCTGTTATTTCTGTACCTCTCTCGTTCTGATAAAGCCAAATCAGATCACCTCTGACCACAGACCATTTTACTAATCATAACAATTCAATGAATACTAAGAGAAGCATCAGCAAGAAGAGATACATTTTTAATATTTATTAAAGTTAGAAGTTGTTCTTAGCTTCAATCCTTTCAGACTTTACCTAGTAATAAGAACCCATATTGATTCACAGTTTTCTCAGAAAAAATAATTCCCAACATTAGATTATTATTTCATATTCCAACCAGACTACAAGGGGTAAAAAACAGATTGGAAGAGAAAGGAGTTTCACACTTCCAGATATCCTAGAAGAAAACAACCCGAATATCTGATTTTATGGCTAATTTATGGTGCATACATAGTTGAAATAACTACTAACTTTTTAAAAAGAGGGCTCTGGAACATACTACTTGTCATATAATCAAGAATTTGACTATCCTTTATCAGTACACTAAATCCTTGGAATTTCCAGAGATTAAGGAGTGTCTGTTATTTATGAGCTTGGACTCATACCTGAGTTTATGTTAAGTGACTCACACATGGTAGGTCTCTAGGTAGCTCAGGATGGAGGCTGACCATGTTGTTAGAGGACTGACTCAGCCTTGATCTATGATATCAGCCTGATCTCCTAACCTCTGGAGACTAGTGATTGAGTTCAGTTATGTGGACAATGATTCAATTGGCCATGACTACCTAATGAAACCCCAGTAAAAACTCAGCACCAAAGCTTGAGAAACCTTCCTGGTTGGTGAATGTATTGATATGCCAGGAGTTTGATGTACCTTGATCTCATGGGGAGAAATCATAGAAGTTCTGCATTCAGGACCCTCCCAGAGCCTGTCATATGTGTCTGTACATTTGGCTGGTCCTAATTTGTATCCTTGATAATAAAACTGTAATCATAACTATAGTTCTTTACTGAGTTCTGTTAGTTTTTCTAGAAAATTATTGAATCTTTTTGGGGGGACTCCCTGGATTTGTAGTCAATTGGTCAGATGTGTAGGTGGCCTAGTGACGCCAAAATTTTTAACTGGCTTTTAAAATGAGGACATTCTTATTGTGGATCATGCTCTTAAAACTGTGGTGTCTGATGCTAACTTTGGGTGGTTAGCATCAGAATTCTATTGCAGTATACCACCACTGAAAAAGAGAATGTCCCCCGGGAGGTATCTAAATGCCTATTTATTATTTATTTATCTATCTATCTATCTATCTATCTATCTATCTATCTATCTATCTATTCATCCATCCATCCATTCATTCATTCATTCATTCATGTATTTATTTATTTTTGGCCTTAAACTGTTTAAGGAAAATCCAAGGACAGTGTATTGACTGTCATAGTTATATAACAGAAGCACAACAAAAAAGAGAATAAAATCCAACTCTCCAAGGCTATTCTTCTACCTATAAAGACAGAATGCCTTGTCACACATCATGGAATCATTCATGTTTTTATCAGCCTAAACTCAGTTTTAACATAAAGAAAAATACATTGGCAATGTTCTATTATGACCCTGAAAGACATCAATTTTGATACTTGCCTCTAAAGAAGATTGTAACACTGTCCTGAAGAAATTTGGGAGTAAATAATGTAGTCTCTATCTTCACATTTCAATAAATGTCTGCTTACTGGATAAAAAAAAATCTGTCATTTTCAATACCTAGAATTCTTTAGTCACAGCCACTCAACCACAGATTTGTGGACATCTTCTGCTTCTTTCATTTTCTAACATTAGCAATATAAAACAGACTGATACTTTATATTTATGTCACAGATGAATTCTAAATATGTCAAATTTATAATCTACTGTCCTTTAGAGTTTATATAATAGCCTTATGAAGAGAGTCACAATATAAGCAAAATAAATTATTTCATAATAAAATTTCTCTAGTTCTGTTTGGATTTATCTCTTGCAACTATTTTCTCTTTTTTTGAAAACTGAAGTATATTAAGCTAAGATTATAGTGTAATGATTGTAGATATAACATTGTATAACAATATAAAGCTATTTATTTTATCCCAAAATATAGGCAATGCTGAACTCTTCTTCCCATTAGAAATTATGATTTATTTTTGCCATGTGATTCCTTTAGGCAAAAATTTCTGAATTTTGCATTCTTTGTTACTTATAAATTGCTTTTCCTTTCTAAAAAAATCCATATGTAAATGGTTTTTATTTGGTAAGAGAATAACAATTATAAATTTTTTTTAAAAAAATCTCAAATAAACAAAAGGAAGTTAAATGATTTACTCAAAGTCGTTCCACTAGTAAGACTAGTCAGTGCCAGAATCTGGCATTTTGTTGCGGAATTTGGGGCTCTTTCCACTATATTACTGCTGCTTCTATATGTAGTCCGTGATTTCAAGAGATGTTTAGAAGGAAGCAATCACAGAATACAAGTCATTCAGAGTAAGAGTAAGCAATGAATTCTTGCCTTACGGAACATTTCATTTTCACCATTTTCAAATAAGTATAACTTTACACTAAGACCTTGAAGTCTTTATCTGACAACATAGAAAAAATATGGAAAGATACTCAACAAGTCACTAATGATGAAAAATTGTACTGGGGAATGGAAAACAACTTTGATATTTTACCCTGCACATTTTGCATGGTTTGAATTTTTTATAACACTTGTGTCTTACTTTTGTAATTATGCCAATTTTGAAACTCAAACAGTAGACTTCTGAGAAGATTTTTGCTGCTTTTAAACTTTTTTAAATTGCTGTTGATAATTTCCAAAATCATGCTGATTTACTTTCACACAATGAAAAAGAACAATTAACAAAAAATACTATTCTCCAGAGTATGCTAGTATGCTAATTTCTGGGACAATGTTTGTGGCTATAGATTAAAAAACATCAGAGAATGTTTAATAATATTTTTAAAGTTCTAGGAATGGACACCTAAGGGTCCAGGGGCATTGGCATATTCCATACTGTAACTAAGAAGCACAGAGATATATCAGTTAAATTTATAAAAATCACAAAGGGTATAAATAGGTGACCAATGAGTCAGTCACCACACCTTTAAAAACGGGCTGAATCTAATGTCAGAAAGGCAAAAGAAGAGAGCTTATAAATTAAATAAGATACTTCTCAACATAAATTAAATAAGATACTTCCCAACATAGGTACTATAACCTATATATTGAGGATATATTTTGGGAGACTATATGAGAACTCAATCTAATCATAAAAAAACCCAGTTCAGCTCAACTTACATACACATCTCTAACAGAACGTAAGAAGTTAAATACAAAGTAAATGGATTCTCAAAGTTCAAAACCATCTGTGCCATGTCTTATGAGGAATCTAAGTACTATTAAAAAAAAAAAGATCTAAAACAGAGTTAGAATAATTGTAGTATACATATAAAATGCACACATTTGACAAATTAATACATTTGGTAGAATAACATTACAAAGTAACATGACTGGGTTGGTCACAAAATAATTACAGGATTTAAAAGCACATAGGGCGGTATAGGTATTGAGGTCTTGTAATGAGACAAAAGGATGAAGACCCTTCGATCACTCAGTACAACTGGTCTTAAAACGTCTAAACTGGGGACTTTCACGAATGTGAGATCTGAGCCCAGATTGTCCCCACCCCACTATTGTGATAGAGTTTGGCCTACATTTACCTTTTGAGGGTTATATCAAAACTCTATAACAAACTTCTGTTGGTGTCCCTCATAGAGAATATCACATTAGATTAACCATGGATCATAAATACTTTAGTATCTACACTTGGGTAGACACCGTTAGTATGCCCTCCCAGCAACAAAACTTCTTGAGGACCTTGCTGAACTGTTACAAATTCTATCTCCATTTAATAAGCCTACTTTCTTTATTCTAGAAATAGACTAATTTTAATATTCAAATGCTGGGGACAGGTATTCTGATACCATGATATCAGGATAAAATAATTTCAGCTGCCATGTATATTAGCAAGCAAAGATAAAACAGATTCAATAGAAGGTTGTCCAATACAGATGAATGACTGAATATCTGAATAGACAGAAGAAAAAAGAACAGAGAGAGGCAGAAAGAGAGAAGGATAGAAGGCAAGAAGGAAAGAGAGAGCAAGAAGTGTGCAGTGCATTTGAGTGGAACAGGGAGTCAAGTTGGATAATTTACACCTAAACCCATGAGTCTTCCATAGCACAAAGCTTGAAAAGCCTATATTGGATAAGAACAGTGTCATTTGGTAGAAAATGTGATTGATTAAATGTCAGAAGATTTGGCTCTAACTAGCAGTGTGACCTAAGATGAGTCACTTAACCTTGGCCTTAGTTTCATTTTTTAAATAAAAGCATTAGATTAGATTATCTTTATATTTCCTTTAAGATATAATATAATGTAATTCCATTTCTCTTTTTGCTGTATAGCAATTGTAATCAGGTCATCAGACAGAAAAGAACTGTAGCAGATTATCAAGTTAATGAGGATAAAATGAAATCCAAGATTTAAAAGCTCCTTATAAATTACTACATGTTTTACAAGTGTTAGGCATTATTTTCTCCATTGTTAATACAAAGTGTCTGATGTAGAAATTCTATAATAAAAAGCACTTTGGTCAAAACTTTCCACTATCTAAAAGTGAGGCCATGTATTACTATTTAAGCAAATGTCAAATTTGATATGTATTTTACACTTTATTATAACTTTTTCAAATCTCCACTTGTGATTATTTTGAAATTCCATAATAGAGTAATAAGTAATTTACGTTTATGTTTAACCTTTTCAACATGATTTTAAGCATAGGCAGAGTGGGAATCATGTCCTTCATTATGTATACATAAAACAAATGCCATGTGAGAAACTATAGATGAAAATTCCTTAGAAATTATAAAGAGCTATATAGACTTTATAGTCCTTGTAAACTATAAAGGGCCATATAAATTGCTTTATAACCTAAAGAACAGAAAAAGAAGGAATAGTGCTCAATGAATGTCAGTTAAAATTAACTTATTTGAATCAAAGGATTTAAGTTCAAAAAGTTGTGCAGAACAAAGGCATCACATATATATGTGTACACACACACACACACACACACACACACACACGAGTCTACTGATGAACCCCTCTCAGGTTTATTGCCAATAACTTGTTGGACAAGTTTTGAATCAAAAACAAAAAGAATTTAACCCCATCTCTAGAGTCAGAAGCCAATGAATATTAATTTGCCAAAGATGTCTAGAGTAAATGATAATCTGGTATCCCTGATCTTAATAAGAATTATAAAGGGAACTCTACAAGATAAAAATGTAATGAAAACAGAAAAAAGTAACAGAGATTCTCTAGTTTATCAATTGCTTCATCTGTGACTCTGTAAAATGTCTAAAAATAAAACAACTGGAATGCAATTCATTTATGAGCACAACATTCCATAATCTCACATTTTGCTTTTATATCAGTATTACAATGATGTAAATCTGAATTGTTTGGCTTACCGTCAACATAAAATTCAAACAGAAAAAAAGCTGCAACAGATTGAAGAGTTTCAAAAAGTAAAATAAAACTTTTTATCAGATTTACACAAACTGTCTCTAATCCACTCTTTGCAACACTCTCTGATTACACAATTTGGTAAAATTTATGTAAGCTTTTTGTTTGTTTGTTTTCAGTCTCCTCCCACAATATTTTCATCACCACAAACTTGAATTCTCTCCTACAATATTCTTGCAAACTCTTCTGAGTCCTTTGACAGTAATCATAGTTTTTTTTCCCTTATTGCTTCCAATTCCTAGTCTTGCTATTACTGCTAAAACTATAACATCCTTTAAAAAGAAAGGAGAAAAAGTAGATGATTCTAAGATATTACCACAAACTATTCAGTAGTAAAATTCAACACAGTGAACCCTCTCAACAGTAATTCTAATATTTTCCTATGTGCTTTATTGGGCATACTTGGGTGTTCAAAGCAATTTGCTAACAAAATGTCTGCTATAGTTAGACACAGTAAGTTAGCCTGTAATTAGGAGGTATAGGACCTCACCAAGCTTAATTGGGAATGCCTGGCTTTGGTCTGTTTCCTAGATGAAAGAAAGCAACCTGCATTAGGGGAAAAGTTCAATATGTCAGCTGGTAGAATGCACACAATACCTGTATAATGGCAATCAATTCGTCATCAGCCTCTTTATCATGATGATTCTGTCAACTGTTCATTAGTTTCTCATGCACAAACACTACAGACAGATATCAAATCATAATAAATGCCAGCTATTATAGAATAAGAGGGACAATGTACATAAGATTCCAAATGAAGAAAAAAGAATGTAAAAACATAAAAATTTAAACCTTTCCTTCAATAAAGTCTTTTAGATTATACAATCTCAAAATCTCATGTCAAAAACTTGTAACAAATTTGCTGCAGTAATTTATTATTACTAATACTATTTCACTGATGAAACTTGTATTAATGCTGTTAATCTTTGTCTTCTTCATCTTCTTCATCATCATCATACACATAGAATGCTTAACATAAATGGAAATGGTACTTCTACAACTAATGTATTTAGAAAGGATATTATTTGAAATTATGATATTTAGACTGGTTTTGGGGGGATTATTTTTAATAGAAAATCTCTTCAATGGATTTAGTATAGGGTTTAATTTGAAAACACTTTAAATATAACTTTAGGAAATGTATTTACTATTAAAACTTACAATACTAAAATTTCTAATTTAGTCTAATTATTTACAGGTTTAATAGATGATTGCTCCAACCTAGGTCCTGTCCACCATATCATCACCACATGATAGCAACACTGTCCATTTGATTAAGGAAAAACATACAAGGTCTGAAAAATTAATGAGTTCTGTTCTGTAAAGTGAGTCTGAAGGACAAAGGACTGTTGTTATGGTGTGTGTGTGTGTGTGTGTGTGTGTGTGTGTGTGTTCTTATAAGTGTTGACTGACAAACATTTAGTGCTTATTTTCAAACTTACGAAATAAAGAATTCTCAAGTCTGTATGCTAAGAGGGAAGAGAAAAACATGGAATGTTTTAATATACTAATTATCCCTAAACTTCATTTTAACCACAGAATGTGACCTTTATCTTCTATTAACACCTGCTAACAACTAGCAAAACCGAATGTTTCTCCTCCTTCTGTAGTGACTGATCAGAAACAAAAATGACATATCATAAATCCCAGAGTAGTAATGTAAAGCAGAAACCCAAGGAGCATAAATA
>NW_006432943.1:6423265-6423987 GCF_000325575.1 Pteropus alecto
ATTTCCACAAAGCAGGAAAACAGAAGGTCCTTAATATCTAAGACTAAGAGAAAAGGTGTTCGCCTCCTCCATAATGGTTTTGTCTCATTTGGTTTAAAATGATGACAATCATCATTTGCACCAACTTCTTTGCCAAACTCTCAGAACATAATACATCTTCCTACTTTTTCAGAAAAAAACAAAAAAGCTTCCTCCCAATCATTAGGCCTCAAAGTCATTATCACACACACACATTCCAGCCCTTCTCTATATTATAGGTGGCCATACACACTAAATAACGTAAAGCAAAATCTGCCTCTCTATACATTCAAGTCAATTAAACAAGCATTTATTAAATGCAATAGTTAAAAGCATGAGCTTTAGAATCAGAAAGACGTGGGCTCCAAGTATAATGAGGCTTTTTATTATTGTGTGAGTTTGGACGATTTACTTAATGTCTTTGAGCCTCAGTTTTTCCATATATAATATGGTAAGAATTATTGTAAAAAGTATTATTAAATTATTACTACTAATAATTAATTATTGTTAAATAAATTACTGTAAAGATTAGATAGAATAATGTACACAAAGTGTTTAGTATTTTGCTCCTTGACCTCTACAATATAGTAATCCCAACCGCTATAGGAGCCTTTCTACCAGGTGACATCCATTTGTTTTGTTTTTTTAAATGTATTATATATTTACATTTGTTACACATGTGAATATACTTAATTCCACTTTTT
>NW_006432943.1:6424008-6446917 GCF_000325575.1 Pteropus alecto
TCCAATTTTTTCTCTCCTAGGAGAAACTGGGCAGAGGAACATGTTGACAAAGAGGAAGGTTAGTGGAAAAGTGGTCAGAATTTGAAGGAAGGGACAATTTTCCATTCCTCTTCCCTCCATCTACTCCCCCAGCACACACGCACGCGAACACACACACACACACACACACACACACTTACTCACTCAGTCACTTACATACACATAATATTTGGCTTTAATTCACGCAAATGACTGAGCTGCATAAGACTCAGACATATCATATACCAAAGTGACCAAATATGAGTTACAATTTTTGCATATATATCTGCCAGTAGACTTAACTATGTTTTTACCTTTTTGCAACAAAACCTTCTGAAAATGAGAAAAATCACTTTTCAGCTCATGTTGTTATTATGTTACTCATGTTGTTATTATGCAGTGTTAAAGGCCAAACATAATTATTTAAGAAACTAGATCCCTGGGCCTCTATAGATTCTGCACCAGGACATGCTACATAGAAAGACAGTAAAAATTTGACCATTGTTTCTTAGAATGAAGAACAATTGGAGAAAACAAACAACCTGCTAGTCATACAATAATAGCATTTGATTCTGAAAGAATTTTTATTTTACTATAGAAAATATATGCACTTACATATATCTTCTAAAATATTAGGATACAGTAAACTTTTTCAAGATAAATACTACCAATCAGAATTTTCATCACAGAAATAATGCTCTGTCCAATAACAAAAAATAATTTAATTCCTTAAAGTAGTATAATCTTTTTATTAATTTATAGAAATATTTTATTCTACATTTTAAAAAGACCAACTATAAAAATTACTCTAAATTTTTTTCCAAAACAATCAAGAGTATAGAACCTGAGTCATCTAACTGTTCTCAAAAGTAAAAATACAAGTAATCTGATCAATATAATCTCTTTATACCAAAAATTTTGGCAGAAAAAAATTTTTCTTTAATTTCATATCACTGAAATAGGGAATATGGGAAAGTTAAATTGTTTTAATCACCTCTTGGCTTGGCCTGCCAGAAGCACAGTTAGTATGTTAGAATAACCTGACTCAGAAAACTTGATCTGCTACGGTTCCAGAAAGTATTAGCCAATTAGCAATTTTTTTCCTGATGAAGCATACAAAAGTATCTATAATAAAATCCATAATAAGAGAATTATTTATAAATTTGATTTTGCATTTCTGTCCACTAAGGTACTTTTAATGACAACAATGATAATATTGTGTGAATAAATTAAAGACTTGGTTTAAAAGTATGCTGCTTTCTTTATTCCTTTAGCTGTTTAGTAACAAAAACTTGGGTTGGGCTCTATTGTCAGCTTTATCTGTGATGTTGAGCAAGTGTCTTTAATTCTTCTTTCTCTCTCATCTGTACAATGGACCAAATACCTTCTCTACATATATCACAAAGTTATGCATTTCGATTCACTTTGAAAAAAAATCTACCAGTTATAGGGGCAAAAGAGCTTAAACAGTCTTGCATGTTCAACAAGAGCATATCCTGGGGGCATTTACCTATTAAAAAGCCTAACATAAAATCAGTCATTGTACTTGAATTTCCATAGATCGAGGAATACGTTTTCTTTCCAATAGAAATTTTTTGAGCCTTAGTTTTACAGTGGTACTCCTTTCTCTAATTCATTTTACATTTGGTAAACACAAAAGTGAGATTATATCACAGAAAATGAATACATATAGCACGTTCTTTTTTTTTTAACTTTCTTAGAGATGGATATCTTTTTTATTCATTTAAAAAATAAACTCAATCATATATATGTTTTTAGTCCCTCACACATTGCCTGACACAAGCGATCAACAAGTTTTTTTTATTCATTCGTCATATACTTATTGAGCACTTACTGTATGCATTCCCTGAGCTAAGCATAGGAATACAGCAGTCAAAGATGCAGACAGTCTCTGCTTCTATAGAATTTACAGCCTAGAAGAGGAGACTTAAAGCTAATACTTGTTTAATGTTCATTCATCAAATATTCATTAAGTACTCATTGTAGGTCAAGAACAAATAATTACCCAAATATCTTTATATTTATTTTACAATTGTGACCAGTGTTCTAAATAAACAAAGCACCATGAGTTTATATATGAGATACATTTAGTTATCACAGCAGGTCTTCATGCATTCAATCAAGAAATATTTATTGAGCTCTTATGAAAGTGAGAGATTTCACAGACTCTTGACTAACCCTATTCCCCAAGTGAGAGCTCTCCATCTGCATTGTGTGCCTCTGCCTGAGGGCCCCCTTTTACTACAGTGTCCTTTACCATCCTGCAGGTCTCCACTGTGGCCAATTTCTCTGTAGTAAAATAGTTTTTAAAATTAAAAAACAAAATTCAGATATATAAATCAAGTAAAAAAATCTTGCTTTAAAAAAACACTACACAATTTTTGGCTAATTATCAGATGTGCATATGACTTAGAGAATGTTTTAGTGGCTGATAAATGCCTACTGAAATCCCTTCTAAGGTCTGTTATTGATGGACAGCAAAAGGGATAATATTGTCTCCAGTTTCTATTGTAAAAGAGCTTGGGAACCTGACCCACCCAGCTTTGAGATATATCTAGTTCAATGAGGGAGAGGGTGGATCGAGGGCAGGTCCCTACAGATATAAAATATGATTCTAAAGTGAGCTAAACTGCTTCTAATAAAGACCTTCTATTAATAACCCTTCTGGATTTGATGGATCACATCAGTGGGACAAATAAAAAGATGTTCTTGTGAATTGAGGGTGGTAGCTCTTCCTTCCCAAGAATCAAAAAGGAGGGACCGGGCCCTACCTTACCTCCTTCTCCAACCCATTTGCTAGTGTTGGAAAGGAGCCTCCAGGGCCTCCAAAACAATTAAAGCTCGGTCTGCTCTCTCAGGAGGGGAGGTCTGCATGTGAAAGCCGGCAGGCATGGCAAAGCCCTTCCACTAGCCAAGTGCTGGCACAAGGACTAAGCTGTGACATTACATGCTAGAGGACAAAAATCACAAAAGCAAAGTGGGGAAAATTCTGAACCCTGCCCTCCTTCTTCACCTGAGTCTAGTCTCCAATATCCACTTCAAACGCCGCCTCTCCCTCAAATAAACAAGAAAAGGCAAGCAATGAGATAAGCCCACCACTGAGTGTGCACATGAAGATGGGCCGGAAGGGTAAGTCGTTTCTTTGAGCTCATCTCACATGCAGCCAGCTGAATATAAATTTCCCTCTATCTCATCAAGCTCTCACTGTTTGGCCTCCTCTGACTGATATTGGCTCATCATACTTAATCTAGGGTGAAATTTCCTCGTCTGAGCTAAATTACTCGCAGCCATCAAGGGAAGCGATATTTATTTTTCGTGGGGCTAATGACCTGTCCCCCAGACCCACCCACTGATGGTTATTTACTGGGGCCCAGATGCTTGAGCTCAAAATGAGTGCTAATGTCAGCAGGTGCCATCCCTCATTCAGCTCAGTGATTGAATTGGAGCGATCCCATTGACATTGACTCTGTGACTTTTAAGGCCATTACCCTCAGTCAGAGATGAACCTCTCATCATGGCTATGACAGTGACAGCTGATTAGCGACAAATTACAAGCAGGAAGGTGCAGAGGCTTTACTGGGCAGGGCAGGACCAGTGGTAAGGGTGAGAGGTTGGGGGAAAGAGCAGGAAGAGACAGAGAGATGGAGAGACAGGAAGAGAGGAAGCAGAGGAAATACATCATACATTCCTCTTCTCTTCAGCATGTTGTTTTATCAATTCTTAACTATCACCCCTGAGTGTATTTATGTTTTGCATCCACTTATGTATCATATTTAAATACACAGATTCATATGTATACAAACAGACACTCATAGATCAACATAGAAACCTCAAACAGGTAAGAACTCTTATCTAGGGAATTTAGGCTATGAAAGAGAGTATGATGTTTAAAAAATAATAATAATTGATAGGCTACTCAGGCACAAATAAATCTTTTATTAAACAAAGCAAAGAACTTTTTTCTCTTCTTTTGTGTATTTTAAATTGTACTGACAAAAATATTTTTTGGAATTTGTTTAAAAAATGTTTTTATAGTTTGTAGCCAGATTGCTTTGGTAGGGCCTTATGTGTGGATTGCTGCTTGAAGAATATGAGTGTAAAGTTCTAAGTATTAATTTAAACTGAAGCTCATTTTAAAAAGCCATTCAGTTCCTCAAACTGTTTATTTAGTAGACTTAAATCATAGCTTTTGTAGATTTTTAACTTAAATATAAGAATTAAAAATTGTTTACTGAACACCCTTTGTTTTCTGTTAAGTGGGGTATGGACTGGTTTGGGGTGATTTGTTGTTGTTTGTGTAATTCAAAACCTTAATATTCATAGTAGAAAAGTCTCATCAAAAATTCTAAACAACTTGAAATTCTGAAAGTCAAAACCTGAAGACAATAAAACCCTGACAGTTGCATGTCAATTACACATCAATAAAAATAAAATAAATAAAACAAAACAATAACAAAAGACTAACACTGATTTTTGAGGCCTCAACTCTTATTACTTAGCGGTTTGGACAAATGTCCTGTGTTCCAGGCACCACAAGTAATGTGCTGAGAATGGGGTTCTAATAGCAGACAGAGTGTTTCTCAGCGGAGCAGCCCAGCCAACCACCCTTCCACAGCCCCACCGCAGTTAACCCAATGGTGAGGGGCATAAGAACCCACTCACCCACCAGTGCAATGCAAGACACTATAAATAAAGTCAGGAAAAAAATGACAGTGCCTCCTGCCTCTTGATCTTTATATATAATTAAACTCAACTCTTTCAGTCCTCCTTCTTTCCACAACCCCCATCCTTCTTGATTTCACATACACTTTTTTTTTCACTTATTTGGGTGACATTGGTTAATAAAATTATAGAGGCTGCAAGTGTACAATTCAATAATACATCATCTGTATATTGCACTGTAAGCTCACCACCCAAAGTCAAATCTCTTTCTGTCACTGTATATTTGACCCCCTTTATTCTTATCTACTTCTCCCCCTCCCCGTTTCCCTCTGGTAACCACTAAACTGTTATCTGTGTCCATGAGTTTTGGTTTGTTTGTCTGTCTTGTTTGTTGCTTTCAGTTTTATATCCCACATATGAGTGAAATCATATGGTTCTTGACTTTTTCTGTCTGACTTATTTCACTTAGCACAATAATCTCAAGATTTATCTCATGTTGTTGCAAATGGCAGTATTCCATCTTTTCTTATGGCTAATTTTCCTTTATATATGCACCACACTTTCTCTATCCAGCCATCTATTGAGGGCACTTCAGTGTTTCCATCACATACACTTTCTTAGAAATACCTTCAGCCTGTCTGGGACCACTCCCAACATATCTGATAGCAAATATGACAGAATATATTTTTTGTCAAAACTATAACAAAATATAACACCTCTTACAAGATACTATCTGTATCTTCAGCCTGGTTGAAGCTGACCAAAATGCTTGCAAAAATATGAAGAAGGTACAAGTAGGCTGGAGCTGGTCTCCACTAGCTGGCAAGAGCTGGTTCTGCACATCTCTTCCCAGCTCTGTGGTCAGTCAGTCAAGCTGGAAGCCAATGTGAGAATATTGACACCAAAGAAACCAGCAAACACTACAAATCAAGACTTGTCTTGTATTTTGTTTTCCCAGAGAGCTAGTTGTTTAACATTTACCAGCACATCACTGCGTGTAATGTTGTCTATTGTTTAGAAACATGTTTGAATGCTAGGGCAAGGTCAGCCTCTGGGAGGTCAGAGAGGATAGGAAGAAAAACATATGGCTCTGTTCCAGGATCTTCTATCTTCTTGCTGAGGTTCCATGACAGATGTGCCTATTTAAGATTGACAGCCAAAAGGGCAAGAAACGTACTTCCTGTTAAGTGCTATTACATTAACACCCATGGTGGAACCAACAAATATGCCATAATCATTGTCTTATCATAATAAAACATAAAATTTATTCACAGCCTTTTTTGTTTGTCTCATATTTGAAAGGGGCCTTTCTTATAGGAATAGGAATGTCTAAGGTAATCAAATAAAAAACATAAGCTCAGCTATAAAGGAAATAAAGGAAACTGATCTTTTTGAAACTGCATAAAGTAATAATGAGTTTAGAAATCTCAGTTTTCAGAGATGAAACCCAGAAACCTGGTTCTCCTCATATGTCCTCTGTCTCAGACATTGGTCCTACCATCCACTCAGGTGCCCAAGGACCACCCTAGAAGTCATCGTTAAGGCCTCCTTAGCCCTCACCCTCAACTCCTGCACCAATGAATGAAAGAATTCTGCAGATCTTTCATTTATAATGTTCCATAATTCATCCACTAGTCATGCAGCTACTACTCTAATTCAAAGCACTGTCACATCTCACCTTGATTATTATATAATCTGCACACTGTTTTCCCAGTGTCTGAATTTATAGTCCTCCACTCTGCTCTCTGAGCAGCCACAGCAATCTCTAAAGCAAACAACTGACTGACCAGGTCACTCTCTTCCTCAAAATCCTTCAACAGCTTCTAGAGCCCTTAATACAAGCCACAAGTCCTGGCTGACCTGACTCCTACTGTCCTCCTCAGAGTTAATCCCCAATAATCCTCATACCGCACTCTACAATTGGGCTATACTAAACATCCTTGGGTAATTCCAATGTACTGTGCTCACTTGCTCTTGGGCTCTCAAACATGTTACCTGGAATATTTTGCTACCCAAACTTTGCCGACTCCGATTCATCTTGCACAAGACTAAAGACTAAACAGCTCTACCTTCAGGAAGCTTTGCTTGATCTCTCAAGGACAGATGGTTGGATGTCCCTTCCTCCTTGATATTCTTGCAGGACCCTATAAAAGTACTTCCCACATTGTGTTCTGACTACTAATCTCCCTAACTATTTCCCTCACTAGCATGTCAAGTTTGTTCACTAGTCTATTGTCTACTCCCTGCAAGAGCTGTGCCCATGATAGACACAATAAATATTTGCTCACCTGATTGACCAGGTGAGCAAAATGGATTAAAATTAAGTGAGTCTTGGTATGTAAGATATGGCTGTCACACTCCATAGTGAAAGGGCTGTGCCATCAAGACAAAGTGGGCCTTGGATTTCAAAAGGGTCCTTGGGCCTTCCCCCACTCCCAAAATCTTCCTCCTCAGGTATTCTTGCTGGCTTTGACTTCACACTTTCCTGAGCTTTGTCCTCACATTTACCATATGAGACTTTTTTTTCCAGGGGACTGGCCAACATAGTGTCTAACCACTTATACTCTGACTTGGATTTTTGGTGTCCTACACCCTCTCCTAGCACCTGACTCTGAGCCCAGATATCTCAGCTTCACCTTGTCTTCTCTTGCCTGTGCACCCACAGCAACTTGTGATCATCTACTGGGCATTTTTCTCCAAAAGGCAAAAAGGCATTGTTTTGTAGTAAAGCAAATACTGAAAGGCTATTCTAGAGGAATAATTCTTTTTTAACTACAGTATCACAGAGCCATTCTGAACATTATAGATGTAAGATTTACTGTCTAATTTCCCTCCTTCAACCCTTTTGGGTCATGTTCTTCTTGTAGGAAGAAAGAGAGAAAGAGACTAAGTTCTAAGAAACTAAAATAGTAGCTGATACTTATAACCAAGGTAACTTGGACCACAAAGCCAAGGATATGAGCAAAGTAAACTACTGCATGGAAAGCCAAGATATAAAAAGAGACAAGTAGAGTTCAGAGGCTCACCGAAAGAGAGTGGGGTCAGAGCCATCTGAGTCTGAATATGGAACTAGAAAAGATAAAAGCAAGTACAAGGGAATCAAGAGGAAAGGAAGGCAGTTTCAAGGTTATACGCTAGAGTAGCCATTTGTATAAGTCACCAGGGAACACTGAGTGAGAGTCAGCCAAGCCCAGGGACACGGATGCAGAGTTCAAGCATATGAGAAACTGTGTGGTATTAATGACCACTTATAGCATTGTGACCTTGAGCAAGCTACTCAACTTCTCTAAACCTCAGTCTCTTCATCTAAAAAATAGGATTAATCACCATATATACATAATAAATGTTTTGTAAGAACTGAGATAACATACATAAAACGTTTAGGTCATTACCCAGCACATATTAAGGGTTTAATTAATGACAGTGATTAGTATTACTATTACTATTATTTAATTTGAAATTAATTCAGATAGTGGCCCAATAACACCCATACATTTTTCTCCATGTAACAACAGTAGTATTATTTAAGATTTATCCTAAGAATTCCTAGGCCTGTAGAGATTTAGTAGGTCAATAATTAAATCACCCTGTTCCCTCTCTTGTTTGGAACTCATAGAGAAATGGATGCATAATTTAGACAGATGGAGATCAAAATATCAATTGTATTACTGGTCAAGTAGGGCTAGAAAACATGGGTGAGCTTTGCAGTCACAAAGCGGGCTGACACTTACCTGAATCAGACTCACATACCCGGGCACAGGCACTTGGACCAGCACAGTGCAGAACTGTGCTGCCAAGTTCACTGCTGAGTGAAATAAGCTGACCAGACTGCATCCTCTGTGTGAGCATGGGATGCACTGGGCCATGTTGTTTCTGTCTTCCTCTAACTCATCTTTCAGATCAGGCTCCCCTTTTCAGGACTAGAGAGGAGTCGGTAGGAATCCAGGAATTTTCTGATCAAGCTCCTCCCTAGAGACTGGAGTGGCCACCTACCATGACCACAGCCACTGTGCCCTCAAAATGCTTGGTTTAGACCCTACTTCAGAATATGTATTTCTTCAGCCCACAAAAACTGTTCCTCTCCAGCCCTCCTGATAAAATCCAAATTACCCAGCAATCATTGCTCATCCACAGAATAAATTCTCTCCTTTGAGAACTGTCCTTAACCAACTATTGCATAAACTGACTTAACTCGCATGAATCACAATGCTTCTGCTAGCATTCTCCTGATAAAGCCTATAAAACATTCCACGTCTTTCTCCAAGTTAAAATGTTCCATCAGAATCTCCTCAAGCCCAACATTCCCAAAAAAGACTCAGGCTAATGGTGCTCTGGTTTATTTTCTTCTACACTGGTATTCTCTGTTGGATCATTCCAAGAGATTCATGGGCCCAAACTGGCCCATGTTGGAATATCATTGCAATATATCTTAAACAAATGTGATATATGAATCTATCAAACTAAGTCATCATAGAGAAGCATAAATTTCCAGGTCTGAGAGAAAGGTGCTGTTAGCTTCACAATAAACTTGAGCTTCCTTAAATAGCCTTCATGTCTGCCTATTTAACAGCAGCCTTCTCAGGAAATTCAAACAGTTTAATCTATTAATCTCAATGTGATTTTAAGCTTGACATGGCAAAATGATGTTTTAGAGGCTGTACATAAGAAAAGCTCAAGAATAATGACTAAAAGGGTAAACATACTTCACCAACATAATCAAATCAACATATCCATTGCCCACAGTGCTCATTACTTCAAAAGATTACTTGCTCACAACCTATTTTGTACAGCAAATCAAATGGTCAATAGTGAAAATGACAATAGTGATGCATTTTGTGGTACTTCAGACGGCTGTGCAGTGAAACTGTCCCCAAGTCTCTGAGTCCAGCCTGCTTAACGCAGTAGTATTACTAGAGAATGAGAAAGGAGAATGAGTTTGTGACCCCATGAGGGGACTCTTCACCATGGTAGGTTTGTGAGACTGAATATTTGAACAAGATAATGTTCTCCTCACCATTCTGACTGGTCAATTTGGGTGACATATTTTGGGCATTTCTGCTGATTCCATGACGGCAACTTGTACACCGTCCACAAATTCCCATCTGCAGCTACAGATGGTCCACAATTTTTTTCCAGTGTTTATAACAGCTCTTGGAGGTGGGGTGAGGAGAATGAAGGCTTCACAGCCAAGTTGCCCCAGTCAGGTGAGTATTCAGTCCTGTTAAACTACAATGCATCCAAACAACAAATTTACAGAGCTATAACTTATTCAATGATGGTAAACCATGTCTCAAGAATTACACTGCAGATATACACAAACACCACCTAGCAGAAAATCATTTTTGGTACATTGCATACCATTGATCTTTAAAAACTGTTGAATGAGGAGATACTCTCCTTTTAGAATAATTTACACTTCCAATTATGGCCTGGATGCCATAAAGCTGTGCTCTGCCATACAGTAACCACTAGCCACATTTAGCTATTTAAAGTAACTAACATTGAAAAATACCCAAAATTCAGTTTTTCCATCACTAGACACATATAAAGTACTCAATAGCCACATATGGCTAGTGGCTACTGTATTGGGCTGCACAGAAATAGAATCCTTCTATTATCACAGAAATTTCTATTGGACAGCGCTGCCTCTGAGAAAAATGGCTTTATCAATAGCATTTTTGCCATAATTTTTACTGACTCAACACCTCCTCAGTTGCTCAATGCATTTTTCCCATCCCACAAACATCACATAAGACTTTTATATAACAGGATAAATGGCTCCTTTTTGTAAGGCACCGGAATGACTCTTCTCTAAGATATCTTGAAAACCTATGGTAAATCATTGTCTCCAGACAAATAACTGAATACTAGATTTCAGTCTCTTGTTTCCTCTGTGAAATTGAGATGACAAATAGACTTAAAACAAATGCATTGCTCCATTAACTTCCTCTACCTCCTCTACTTTGTTTGGCTAGTTCAACATTTGCAGATAGCTAAATGGGAAGGACTTTCTGCCCTATCTTACTTAATGAACATAATATATAGCTGATCACGAAGCATTCCTCATTCTGACCCTCACAGCATAGGTGTACCGTTCTTAGTATATGCATATTCCAATTTTATTCATGAGAAAATTAATGTCTAGAGAAGTTAATTATTAATTTATTAAAATAATTCAGCAGAGCCAAGACATGCACCAGGCCTGTCTGACAACAAACTCTTTGCCTCTAACCACTATGCAAGACTGTCTCTTGCCAAGGTAGCTGTCCTATAAAAGCTCATGGGAGCTTATCCAAACAATACATCAGTAAGCACACCTGTATTAGGATTTCTTAACTCTTTCTATGGCATTATGATGCAAGAAAGAAACATTGCTCTGGTAGCTACACCAATCATTGGCTCTCAAACCCGATACTTTTAACACCACCCAGAATCATGAGTGGGGAAAACTTCCTATAAAGCCAGGGAAATCCTTAATTGCTCACCTGGCACTGCAAATGACAAGAGTTGCATTCCTAAACAAACAAAAAAGTTTGGCAAACAACATTTATACCTTTTGTTGGTGAATTGTTCTCCTAATTCCTTCTTTTCAAAAAAAAATTATTGATATTGAAAAATTATCTGTAAGAAAAATTAACATGTATGTTAAAAGATGAGTGAAAGGAAACTTTGCCATTTCTCCATCAAAGATTTAACCATGCAGTTTTTCACAAGAAAATTGACTTACATTGTTGGTGTCATTAACAAAATTTCCTTTCTGCCAACTGTTGTACATCTTGTTTGTGCCAGTTGGCTTCTGTCTTCCATAGCTGGGGCAGCTGCATTTCAGCAGAGAAAGAAGCACAAAAAAATTGAAAGCCTACTTGGATTTCTTAAAATGAAAGGGGTTGTGTGCCTTGTGCATACACACAGAAGAAGGTGTAAATTGACCTCCTCTTGCAAAGACATTGGGTATGCTATAAGAGAGAATACAGATTAGCTAATGGAAACCCTTAAAGAGAGAACCTCAGAACAATTTACCTACTTCTAGTGTTTAGGCTTATCATCTTCAGATGAAAATGACACATACTACTGCTCATGTCATTACCCTGCTTCAAATCTGTTTTAAGCACTATTACACAGGACAGCCCTTTACTACTGTAAGTGTTGAGTACTATACAATCTTAGGGGGAACTAATCACATGACTGAGATCATGTATTTGCATATTTATTTAAATACTAAAGTAACTTATCCTTTAAAATATCAGAATATTATAATAATTTGCCATCAAATGAGGAAAGTGTGCCTTTTAAAATATATTCTAAGTTGCCATAGGAGTTAGTTGGTTGCTTTTTTATAATTCTACCTGAAGACCTATTTTTAAGATAGAAAAATATTCTTGTTAACATTGTGATGGATACTTTTATCACAAATGGTACTTAACTTTTTATTAAAATAAAAAGTAGTCAAGGACATGCCTATTTGAGTGAAGTTATAAAACCTGTAAACTATATGTGTTCATTTATTTATTCCTTTATCTGTTCATTCGAGAGATATTTTTTAAATGTCTGATATAAACCTGGCAACATGCAAGGTACTAAGCATTTAACAATAATTAAAATTCAAGGTGGCATTAAGTTAATTCACAAATTAAAGCAATACCAATAAAAATACCATCGAAATTTTTGAGTAACTCAACAGGTTTATACGAACATTTATATTTTAAAAATAAACATGTAAGAATAACTACAAAAACAATGGGAAAAAGAGCTATCTAGGAAGGAGACATGTGAGATATTAAACACACTACAAATAAAACAGTCAGACTCTGGTACACAAGTAGAATAGAAAGTCCAGAAACAGACACAAATACATATGGTCATTTACTATATAATGTAGGTAACATTTCATATCGTGGGTGTAGCTATGTTTTAACAAATTGATCTTGGTATTATAGAATGCCTACTTGGAAAAAGATAAAATAGAATCTTTATCTCATATCATATACAAAAATAAATTTCAATGAATCAGAGATCTAATGTAAAAAATAAAGCTATACATATACTGTAAAAAAGCATGTGGGAAAAAAGCTTTCTCACTATGGCTTAAATAAAATCCAGATTCAATTAAAAAATTTATGAATTTTATTAAATACAAGTTTAAGAAAATATAATAAGCAAAATCAAAAGACAAATGAAAATCAGAGGAAAATATTTATAGTACATAAAATGAGGGACAGGGGAGCTAATGGCCCTAATAAATAGAGAACTCTTAAAATCAAGGGAAAGAAAACAGCAGAAACTTGACAGAAAAAATGGCAAAATACACAAGTAGACAATTGACAAAAATTATTTTAAAATGGCTCATAGACATATAAAAGCATGTTCAATCTCAACTATATGTAATTATATACATAATTTTTATTTATGTATATAAATATAAATAAAAATTAAAACTACGCTGAATACTCACTTGTCAGAATGAAAAAGAATTAAAATCTTAACATTCTGTTGGTGAGGCTATGGGGAAATGAACATTCTAATAGATTATTTCTGGGAATGTAAAATAATACAATATGAGAAGGGAAATTTACCAATATCCAAGAAAACTACATATTCCTTTACTCTTTAATATGGCAATCACACTTCTAGGAATTTGCCCTGAAGACATACTTCTAACATTACAAATATATAGTAAAATACAGAAATATCCAAAATGCTCATATACAGGAAACTATGGAATAGACTATGATAAATCCAGACAATGTAAAAAGGAATAAGAAAGATCTCTATGAATTTATGTGAAGGACTTTACTATCTATAATGTCAAGTAGCCAAAAAAGAATATGTAGTATATAAAAGTGTCGAAAGTATATAAAATTGTCTGCCTTTTGTGTAAGAAAGATAAAGAAATTACATATACTTATTTTGCAAAAAGAAACAAAAGGAAGGAAACCAAAAATTAATTAAAGTGGTTACTATTATTGGAAAGAGGTGGGAACAAAATAAAAGAGATGAAGGAATGGTAATTTTCTGAATATTTCTTTTTGCATAGTCTTAATATTTTGAACCACATTAGTGTTTCATATATTCAAATATATAATTAAATCAATAAGGATGAGAGAAACCACAAAAAAATGAAATATAAATTTTATTCATTCAACAATGAATACTGAGTAATGTCATCAAGATGGAGGGTCTCAATCTGCAAATCCCCACATAAACACCAATTTTTAACAACTACCCACAGACAAGAATACATCTTTGGAAACCCAGGGTCCAATGAGAGGTTCCAGCAACCCAGTGTAGCAAAATAACTGAGAACAGACACATTAAAAAGTTTAACTTTCTCAAATCATCCCTCCTCCAAGACATCACGGATCAGTGCTGAGACACCTTCAGCCTGTGATTTCTCCCATAGGGGAAAATAAGAGCAAAGTGAGCACCTGACTTTCCCAATCTTGTGGGGCACTGACAAAGAAGCCCAGTTCTCTCACACCTCACTCAGAACATGGCAGGTATCAACACACAGAAATAGTCTGGGGTTAGCTAAGAGCAAGGAAAAGGAGCAGGGGCTCACAGCAACCAGCCTATGGCTCTCAGCTATGGATTATTCTAATAAACTCACGGTTACCATGAAGAGCCCTGTCCATGAACTCCATAGAACGCCTCACCTGTGAACTCCCCACAACTAGTTTTGCATGCCCTCAACACTCTGCATTCTCACCACCCCCAACCAGCACCCTGCACTCCTCTGCAGGTAGAGCACGCAAGCTTCCATGAACAGATATGAGCATCCAACTTAACTCTGCTAGATTGGGAGAAGGCACTGCACTAGGGAAAATAAATGAGAGTCTCTCAGCACCCAGCCAAGCTTTGTGGGGCCGAGAAGGCACATGATCCTAAAATTTCTCCCCAAAAGGGAATAAGAGGAAGGTAATGGGGCATCAGAAAAGGTTTGAGAGACCCCCAGAATCTCCAGAAGGGCTGATTGGTGAAGTCTTTCTCCCCTGAAGTCAGTCAGTAAAGACTGGAGAAGGTGACTGCTTTTTCAAAAGTGAAGTAAGCAATGCGAGACTTTTGAAGAACATAAAATATCAAGGAATGTGACACCATTAAAGGAACAAAATAAAACTCTAGTGATTGACCCCAAAGAAATGTAAAGCTTGACAATTCAAAATAATTTTCTTAAAGGAGGTCACCGAGCTTTAAGAGAACAAAGATAGACAACTAAATACACTCAGGAAAACAAGACATGAACAAAATGAGAAGTTTAGCAAAGATATAGAAACCATAAAAAAGAACCAAACAGAAATTCTAGAGCTAAAGAATATAATGACTGAACTGCAAAATTCAACAGAGATCTTCAAAGGCAAATCTGATCAAGTAGAAAAAAAAATGAGTGAACTCAAAGCCAAATCATGTGAAATTATCTAATCAGAGGAACAAAAAGAAAACAATGAAAAAGAATGAAGAGAGCCTATGGGACTTATGTGACACCATTAACAGAATTGATGTGCATGTAATGGGAGCCTCAAAAGGAACAGAGAAAGAGAAGCAAAAAGCTTTTTTAAAGAAATGATGACAGAAAGCTTCCCAACATGGGGAGGGAAGTGAAGATCCAGCTCTGTAAAGCCCAAAGAACACCAAATACATTGACCATAAAGAGGTCTTTATTGAGACACGTTATAATCAAATTGTCAAAGGTCAATAACACAGAATTTTGAAAGCAGAAAAAGAAAAGCAACTCATCACATACAAGGAAACCCCCACCCCACACCATCACCCACCATAAGACTAACAGCAGATTTCTTAGAAATCCTGCAAGCCAAAAGAGAATCAAAGTGCCAAAAGATAATATAGTCAAAGTGTTGAAAAAAAAAGAAAACTACCAACCAAGAATAATATATCCAGCAAATTGTCTTTCAGAAATAAAAGCAAGATTAATGCTTTCCTAGACAAACAAAAGCTGAGGGAGTTCATCACCACTAAAAATGTCTTATAAGAAATGATAAAAGATGTTCTTCAGTTGAAATGAAAAGATGCTAATTATCAACATGAAAACATATAAAAATACAAAACTCACTGGTAAAGGTATTCAAATTCAGAGTACTCTAATACTGTAATGGTGGTACATAAGTCATTTTCCACTTTAGTATAAATACTAAAAGAGAAAAGTATTAAAAATAAGTATAGCTACAATAATTTTTAATGGATCATGACATTAAAAGATGTAAGTTTTGACATCGATGACATAAAATCTAGGAGAGAAGTAAAAGAGTAAATTTTGGATATACAACTGATCAGCTTAAAATAGACTGTTATAAGATATTTTCATGATAATCACAAATAAAAAACCTGTAGTAGATGCACAAAAGATACAGAGAAAGAAATTAAAGCAAATCACTACAAAAGAAATCATCGATAACAAAAGAACACACCAAGAGAGAACGAAAGGAACAAAGGAACTACAGTCAGAAAGCGATGAACAAAATGACAGTGGTATGTGCTTACCTATCAATACTTACTTTAAATATACATGGATTAAATTCTCAAATCAAGTCACAAAATGGATGAATGGATTAAAAAACAAGATCCAAGTACATGTTGCCTGCAAAAAATCACTTTGGCTTTAAGAATATTACATAGGCTGAAAATGAAGGAATAGAAAAAGATATTCCATGCAAATGGTAACCAAAGAGAGCAGGGGTGACTATGCACAATATTTAAAAAAATGGACTTTAGGTCAAGAAATATCAAAAGAGACAAAGAAGGTTATTATATAATGATGGGTGAATTCAATTAAAAGATATAATAATTGCAAATATATATGCACCCAACATCGGAGCACCTGAATATATAAAGCAAAATTAACAGAACTGATAAGATAAATTGGCAGCAATACAATAATGGTAGAGGACTTCAATACCTCACTTTCAACAATGGATATATCATCCAGACAGAAAATCGCTATGGAAACAGTGGACAACACTATAGATTGAACAGACGTATACAGAATATTTGATTCAACAGCAACAGAACACACATTCTTCTCAAGTGCACACTAAACATTCTCCACAATAGATCATATGTTATGCCACAAAATAAGTTTTAAGAAATTTAAGAAGATTGAAATATCGAGTATCTCTTCTGACTACAACAATATGAAAATAAAAATCACTAATAGGAGGAACTTTGAAAAATTCACAAATACGTGGAAATTAGATGACAGGCTCCTGAACAATCAATGAAAAGGGAAATCGAAAAATATCTTGAAATAAGCAAAAATGGAAATTCAATATACCAAAACTTATGGGATGCAGCACAATTAGTTCTAAGAAGAAAATATATAAGACAAACACCTCCATTGAGATAAAAGAAAAAGCTCAAATAATCTAATTTTATACCTCAAGAAACTAGAGAAAAAAGAACAAACTAAGTCCAAAGTTATCAGATGGAAGGAAAAAATAAATATTTGAGCATATATAAATGAAATAAAGGCAAGAAAACAGTAATAAACTATAAGAAAATTGTAAAAGGTCAACAAAACTGTTGGTTTTCTGAAAAGAAAATAACAAAGGCTTAGCTGTAGTAACAAAAAAAGAGAGAAGACAAAATCAGAAAATAGGAGACATTACAACTGACACAACAGAAATACAAAGGATTATAAGAGACTACTATGAACAACTATAACCTAGAAGAATTGGATTAATTTCTAGACATGTGCAATCTACCAAGAATAAATCACGAAGAAATAGAAAATCTGTACAGACCAATAACAAGTAAGGGGATTGAACTGGTAATCAAAAACCTCCTAACAAAGAAAAGCCCAGAACCAGATAGTTCACTGTTGAATTCTATCATACATTTAAATATGAATTAAAACCAATCCTTAACAAATTCTTCCAAAAAAACTGAAAAAGAAGAGACACCTCAAAATGCATTTTATGTGGCCAGCATCACCCTGATACCAAAGCCATATAAGGACACTATGAGATTAGGTAGGTAGGTCGATAGGTAGGTAGGTAGGTAGATAGATAGATAGATAGATAGATAGATAGATAGATAGATAGATGGATGATAGATAGATAGATAGATAGATAGATAGATAGATAGATAGAAAATAGATAGATAGATAGATAGATAGATAGATAGATGATAGATAGGTAGATCTATATAGATATAGATATCTATGTTCATCTGTATTTATCAAGGATATTGTTATATATATTGATGAACACAGATGTAAAAATCTTCAACAAAATACTAGCACACTAACAACAGCACACTAGAAATAACATATTCCATGACCAAGTGGGATTTATCCCTGGGATACATGGATAGTTCAACATATGTAAATCAATAAATGTGATACATCCCATTAACAGAACAAAAGATAAAAGTTTTAAGACGATCTCAATAAACTCTGAAAACATGGTTTAAAGACTTAAATATAAGACCTGGAACCATAAAACTCCTGGAAGAAAACATAGGGGAAAAGCACCTTGACATTGGTCTTGGCAATGATTTTTGGATATGACACCAAAAACACTGGCAGCAAAAGCAAAAATTCAAAAGTGGGATTACATCAAACTAAAAAGCTTTTACACAGCAAAGGAAACAATCAACAAAATGAAAAGGCAACATACAGAATGGTAGAAAATATTAACAAATCATCTAACAAATCAAATATATATTTAAATATATATTTAAAATATATAAGGAACTCTTGCAGCTCAATAGTAAATAAATAAATAACCTGATTAAAAAACAAACAAAAGACCTGAATAGACATTTCTTCAAAGAAGACATACAAATGGCCAATAGGTATATGAAAAGGTGCTCAACATCACTCATCATCAGGGAAATCCAAATCAATGAGATATCACCTCACTACCGTTAGTATAGCTATTGTTAAAAAACAAAAAATATTAAATGTGGTGAGAATGTGGAGAAAAGGGAACTCTGGTAAACTTGTTAGTGGGAATGTAAATTGGTACAGCCATTTTGGAAAACAGTATAGAGATTCCTCAAAAAAATTATAAATAAAAATACCATATGATCAAGTAATCTCACTTCTGGGTATTTATCCAAAGAAAACGAAACCACTAATTCAATAAGATATATGTACCTCCCTGTTCATTGCAGTATTATTCACAATAGCCAAGACATGGAAACAACCAAGTATCCACCAATGGATTAATTAATAAAGAAAATGCCACACACACGCACGCACGCACACACACACACACACTCACACTAGTATATTATTCAGTCATAAAAAAAGGAAGAAAGAAGGCATTTTGACTATATGCCTGGAGTCTAAAGACAAAAAGAACTACAAAGGAATATTGAATTCTACTTAATAAGTTTGTTGTCAAGAGTGGTAAAGAATAAGAAGTATTTTAAAACTACTTTAATTGTATAATTAAACAAGTAAATAAATTTCTATTTTGGGATCCAGATTCTCACTGTGGGAGAAAGGAGATACAAATAAGGAATGGGGAAAAGTAATGATTAACCTTATAGTGATGCACTGCAGTTGGAAGTATCAATATGAGAGAGAGAGAAAGGAAGAAATCAATAGAATCAGAGAGGTGGGGGCAGAGTTTCCTAGCTGCAAGAAAGGGGGAGTGGGGAGTCTAAAAACATGACACTATAATAGCCATGAGTGTACTTGGTGCCTAATCTTGGTTTCTAAATGTCATAAGAACCACAGCTCCTTAAAATATGATATTCCAGGAATGTCTTTTTGTTCCAATAAGTAAGAAAGTCCTCAAAAATTATGGAAATAGGAAAGAACTTAGGAACTAACTTAATAGGGCTCCCATTAGCCAAATCTGGGACAATTTGGGCATGTAAGTGACTAGTGATAGTAACTTATTATAACCAATTTAATTTTTAAAAATCCATAAGGTCACACTGCTGATTACTTAAAATAACAGAAGAAAAACTCTTCTTTATATTAAAATGCCAATTAATAAGTATAGAAAGGCTGATATAGTTACAAACATCACAGTAAAAACTGACACGCACAAGAACCAGATATATGATAAAGCCACTGAGTACAAGCTTGATGGGAAATAGGACATCTACACAGTCTTGTATTACCTACCTCCCCATAGATAAATTACTAATTTAAAAAGCAAAAGTTATAATCATACAGTGGAGAAACTAATGAACACCACATTAACCAAGCAATCAAATTCATATCACCAATAAGGAACAAATTTACACGATATGTCCCTGATGTGATACACTGAGCGGGACACAACATAACTTGTGTCATGTTTCTGACAAAAATGAATACCTTACTCATTAGAGAACAATCAGAAAAACCTCATTTGAGGAGCATTGTACAAAACAACTGGATTCCTTTCTTTAAAAAAAAAAATGTCAATGTGTGACAAAGAAAGGCTGAACCCTAAACCTATACTAGATTAAATGAGGCTGAAGAGATCTGATGACTGAATGCAATGAGAAATCATGAACTGGATCTTGAATTTGGATAATTAAGGACATGATTTGGACAAATGCTGAAATGTAAATATGTTAGATAATAATATTGTTTTTTGAATTTTATCACTGCACTGTATTTATGTTAAAAGAACTTCCTCATTTCTTATAACAAGCAAAAGTTTTTAGAAATAAAGGGAAACGATGCCTGCAATGTATTTTCAAATTGTTCAGCAAAGAAAACAGTAATAATATGTGTGTGTGTATGTATGCATGCATGTGAGTGTGTGGAGGAAAGATGATGGGGGTGCGGAGAGAGAGAGAGAGAGAGAGCCAAAGAAGCCGAATAATAATTGGTAAATATGGAGAAAAATTACACAGCAGTTTATTATATTATACTTTTTTATTTAGCTTTATTGAAGTATAATTGACAAACAAAAATCATACATATTTAATGTATACAATGTGATAATTTCATATGTGTATATTGTGAAATAATTACTTCAATTAAGCTAATTAACATATCCATTACCTCAAATAATTATCTTTTTTTTTTTTGGTGTATATACTTTCAAATTTAAGTTTGAATTTTTTTCAAAATAAGTAATTACTTTCTAAAAGTGGGCATTTTTTCTGCCCAAAACATCTCAAAAATCATTTTAATGAGGAAAAGTCATTAATTAAATAATTAAAGATGAGGGATAAGAAAGATTCTGGGAAGAAAAAAGCTAAGGCAAAATATGTTTGTTTTTTAATTTCCTTTAATCCCCTCTCCCCCTTGAAAACAGACACAGAAAAGAAAATGGCAAAAACAAAAACCCACAGACAACATCCACAACAAAAGTAGTATGGTATCTTCAGGATTCTAAAATTTGAGTAGGTATAGATGAACTACTGATTATTGTAATATCAGAAACAGTCTAAAGAGAAGTAGAGGAAAGGCAACAGGAATTCTGATAGCTTTAGGTAAAGACTCTGAAATTTTCCATGAGTAAATGCATTGGAGCAATAGAAAAACAGCAATTGAAACTGGAAAGGAATCCAGTTCATGGGTTAATGCAAGGAGACAGCAACAACATCCGGTGGAGTAGAATGTAATTGAGGATAGGCAAAAGATAAAGAAGGTCCAGAATAAAGTATGGGAGGAGAGTACAAGCAGCAGAATTAAGGAAGCATAGAAACATTATGGTATAAAAAACAGAAGAGAGAATGCTAAAGTAGTGAAGCTAGAAAGAAATCATGACTCATCATCTCTTGAAATTATAAGAAAACTCATAAAGGTGAGCATTACTAAATCATCATGTTCAAATTGCTTACAAAGTTAATTTATGGAAAAAAGACTAATAATCAAAATAACATCCCTACAAAAATGAAAGCATGCCAAAAGATGTGTCAATAAAATAGGTAAAAATTATGACCTAATAGATCAAAAATAATTAAAATTACAGAATTTCTTTTAATTATGCATTATTAAAAAACAAATAAAAAATACAAATGAAGTTATTGAAGGAAAGGAACACATGAAAAGACAGGTAAAATCTTGGAAACAAAAGTAAAAGGGAAAAAATAGAATTTTTATATTTTAGAATGTTAAAAGTGAACAAATTTTAAAGAATGCTGGAGTGAATAAATGTATTTGACAATGACTTCGTGAAAACGGAAAGAAGGAAGATGTTAAAAATCAAAAAGAATTAAAGAAAGAAAACTTCTTTAAAAAAAGATCAAGGAGAAAGGCTAGATATAAAAGAAAGGAAAAGAATATCCACATCTATTAGTCTGCTCTAGCTGCTATAACAAAATACTAAATATTGGTTGGCTTAAACAACAGGTATTTATTTCTCACATTCTGGAAACTGAGAAGTCCAACTACAAATTCCTGGCCAATTCTATTCCCTGGTGAGAATTCTTTTCCTAATTTGTGGATGGCCACCCATCACTGTGTTCTCATGTGGTAGAGAGAAAGGAAGCAAGTTCTCTGATGTCTTTTCTTACAAAGACACTAATCTCATCATGAGGACCCCACTCTCATGACCTCATCTAAACCTAATTACCTCCCAAAGGCCCCATCTCCAAATAACATCACATTGTTATCTCCAAATAATATCGATGTAATACACTACATTGACAGAATAAAGGAGAAAAATCCTATAATCATCAAAGAAAGACCAAAAGTCATAATAAAATGTAGGGTCAGGACTTCAACATAAATATTGGGAGGTACAATTTAGCTGTAGCATGGATATAATAGGAGTCTCTGAAAAAAAATAACAACAAAGCATTGTAACAAAACACATATTAGAAACCATAATTAAATGAAACTTTAAGTAAAAGGTGATATGAAACTATATATTGAATGACATAAAGTGTCGCTGCTGAAAAGTCTGATGACGATTTGATTTTTTCCCTGACAAATAACTCATTTTCTCTTATAAATAATTCATAAATTTCCCAAAGATAGTTATATTCAAAGAGCAGTCCTGAAATATGAAAAATGACAATAAGACAAATGAATCTAATTCTGCATCTAGTTAGTGGCATACCCTTGTAATAAAGTGTGACTATTTTTTTGATGTATAACTGCTGACATCTTGTCTCACTATTCCCTCTTCCATTCTGTCCCATACCTGGGAAAGCTAATCAGAAAGCCCAGGTGCTCTCTTCTTTGGCACAAGTGGGAGGTTCAAGCCCTTAATCATGGATCCCTCATCCCTGATTGTGGGCATAGGATCCCTCATCCCTGCCCACTCCCTAACCACCATAAAAACTCCAAGCC
>NW_006432943.1:6447183-6450493 GCF_000325575.1 Pteropus alecto
ATTTTTGGACCAGCTTGAGAGACCTTCCCTGCTCTGCCCAGAAAGCCTCATAATGTAATAAATCTTATCATATTTTCTTGGTATGTATAATGTTATCACTCTCTGATAACACCCCATTTTTGATCCATCCCATTTTTGAGGTACAGCCTCACAGAGAGGAACTATTTCAGAGGAAATTAAAACAAAGTACTTTGATGTACATCATTGTTATATACCCTAAGCAGTAAAAACAGCTGTATCAGTCAATGTAATCTACTATATTAACAGAATTAAAGAGAAAGATTCATATAATCATCAAAGAAATATAAAAGCAATGATAAAATTTAACATTAAATTGTGATTTTTAAAAATCTTAGCAAAAAGAATAGAAAGAAACTTAATCTGATAAATATGTTATATTAGTCAGCATCTCAGCAGTAAATAGATTGCACTCAATAAGGTTAAAGAATTATTTATAAAGGTATGTTTAGTTTTTAAGGAAACCCACGAAGAATGTGGAGGTACCTCATAGCTAGCAACAACAGGAAAGAAAAGGTTGTATCGCTGAAGGAACAATGGAAGGAACAGTTACCAGACCCTGCAAGAACACACAGCTATAGAACAGTTCTGCTGAAACCATGACTGTATTTGATGGGTGAAGTCACTGCCACCTCAGACCCAACAGGGAAGTGTCTGGGAAGATGAAGACCACACCTATTTCTCCTTTTATCCTCCTGATTTTCTTTGGCTACTGTCTCTTGTTGGTCAAACCCAATCAGAATTCAGTAGACAAGGGATCCAGATAATGCAGTACATAAAGAACAGTCTACTGGAGCAAAAATCAGAGTGGAGAAGGATAAACAGTAGATCTTGGGGACAAGGGTGAGGAAAATGAAGAAGTCAGCTACAAAATATCTATAGCAAATACCATATTTAAAATATTGAAAGCTTTCCTTTCTTAGTTTAGAAAAATTACAAAATACCTGTTATGGTTCCTTATATTTAACATTATCCTGAGGATATCAACCAGTACAATAAGATGAGAAATAATAATTAATAATAATACAAAATAACAAATAAAACAGTATTATTTGCAATGAGATCATAGTAGAATATCCAAAGAATCTACAGATAAATTATCAAAATAAATCACTGAAAAGCATCATGCTGTGTATACTTGAAACTTACAATGATGTACGTCATTTTTTTCTATAGAACTGTAAAATAAATAAAAAATAAATTTAAAAATTGAGTTTAGCAAGTTTACTTAGTTCAATAGCTATAATCAATAATTCATTCTACTTGATATGCCAGTAACAAGTTAAAGATTACATTCTTTTAACAATAAAAAAAATCAATTTAAAATAGCACCAGTTATCAAAATCCAAGAAAAAAATTTTTAAGCACCGTATCCACACGGAAAACCTGCTCTATAAGATTTCAAGACTTTTTATAAAGCTAAAGTAATTATGAAAGTATAGTATTTGTATAAGGATTGACAAATAGATCATTGGCGTAGATTAAAGAGCCCTGAAAGAATCTATGTATAAACATACACTTGATTTACAACAAATGTGTAAAGACACTGGGGAAAAATAGTAAATGGTGCTGAGACAATCAGATACCTATGTGGAAAAAAATTAAACTTGACTTCAACTTAACTCCATATACTAAAAATTAATAATAAGCAGAATATAGATGCAAATATGAATGATAAAAAATAAAGTTCTCAGAAGATACTCTGAATCTCTTGATTATGTCAGGTCAAGACATTAAACAGAATATAAAACATTAATTTTAAGTGTGACAGTATTAAAATATGAACTTCTGTTCATTAAAAAAAAAATACCACAAAGAGAGCGAAAAAGCAAACCACAGATGTGGTAGGTATTTTCAATACCTATAACTGACAAAAGGCTCATATTGCATATGTATACAAAACTCCTATAAATAAAAATTCAGATAGCCCAACAGAAAAGATGCACAGGAAACATATACATACATTTCATAAAAGGAGATCATCTAAATGGTCAGTACAATTCTAAAAAGATGCTCTAATGATGAGCAAAACAAATTAAAACTATATACAGACACGAGATTGGCTAAAATTAAAAAGACTAAATATACCAATTGTTAAAAAAAGAAGTTAGTATTGGAACTCTTGTATATGGCTGGTGGGAATGAAAATTAGTACAATCACACTGGAAGACCACTTGGTTGTACCTACTACAGTTAACCCAGAAATTCTATTAGGGGTATACTTAGCAGGAAGTACCAAAAAACAGGAAATAAAGCAAATATCTATCAACTTTAGAATGAAACCATATGTCACTAAATGGTACTGAAATCTTAGATATACACAGGTAATTCACTCAAAAAGAAACCAGATAGGCCAAGAAACACAAAAAGATGTTGTCTTAAAAATGAAAGCCACAGTGAGATACCATTTTATAGCTATCAGGCAAACAAAAAAGGTCAATGTCAGGAAATACACATGTTGGCACAGTTACAGAATAATAGGAACTATTACATGTTGAAGGTGGAAGTATATGTTGGTACAATCACGTCAAAGAGTAATTTGACTATTTTAAGTGAGGTTGGGATGAACATACATTATAAACCAAAAATTATACTTCTAAACACCCTAAGCAAACAAAACACAATTCTTTTACACTGTGTACAGAAGGTATGCACAAGTATACACACAGAATCAGTTTTCAATAGTGAAAAATAAAAACTATAAATGTTCATCAATAGGGAAATGGATAAATAGGCTTGATAATACATGGAACACTCTTCATCAGTGAAAATGAGTTAACTAGAGCTATTCATGTTTACATGGATAAATCTTACGAAAATAATAATGACAAATAAAACTTTCTGCAGAATACATACAATAATGGTACGATTTGTATCAGGTTTTTTAAAATTTATTTTAATTAGTTTCAAGTATTATTTTAATTAGTTTCAAGTACATTGGTTAGATATCTATATGTCATAAAACAATCCCCCCAATTGCTCCCTCCCTCCCCTGACCCTCCACCTAGCCAATGTGTTAATGCTAACTGCATTCCCTATGCCATGCTCCCCATCCCCATGACCATCCATCAGCTACTAATTTGTATTTCTTTAACCCTTCACCCCATTCTCCCAGCCCCCAATCCCTCTCCCCTCTGTCTGTTACCAAATTGTCCACTATTTGTGAGTCTGTTTTTGATTAGTTTGTTCTTTTTGTTCCTTAGATACTGCATATAAGTGAAATCATATGGTATTTATCTTTCTCTGTCTGACTTAAATAACCTCTAGGTCAATCCATGTTATTGCAAATGGT
>NW_006432943.1:6451533-6454904 GCF_000325575.1 Pteropus alecto
TGTATCTGTTCTGGTCTCTCATATGGTTTCTGCTTCTTTGTCTTCCCATTTTGGCTGCCTTTTTGTGTCTATTTCTATGTATTAAGCAAAGCTCCTAAGTTTCCCGGTCTTATTAGTGTGGATTTGTGAAGTAGGGGTCCAGTGGCACAGTCCTAAGAGGGGTTCAGCTGCAGGCCAAACTTAGCCCAATCCTCTGCCCCTCCGGGACTACCTGTTAAGAGTCAGCAAGCAATCCACAGATGTTTTGCTTATAGTTACCTCAAAAGGCCACACCAGAAACTGAGGCCAACTGCTTCTAGTATGAGTCTAGGCACTGTTCAGTAAACAGCACCTGACTCGCTGAGGCTATACCTGGATGTGGTTTGGGTGGGGCCGCGAGTTGGGGGTGGCAGGTTTTCAGGGACTCCTCTGAGTGGAGTGACATTTGTTATCCAGTATGATGACATCAGGACTATGGTGGTGCTGTGTCCGGCACACTGGTAAGGGGGAGGGCTCAACAGGGAACAATGGATACTGCCGGCACTTCTGTACAGAACGAGTCTCACCTTAGCCCTCACTCTGACAATGTCTCCATGTAAGTCCCTGGTGCCCCCTGCAGAGAGCCTAATCGGCACTGGTGCTCAGAGCAAGCAGGTTAGTCGCTGCGAAAATCCGCTGATGGATGCAGCCCCTTTAAGAGGCATCTGCTGCAGCCGCAGCCTCCATCTCACTCAGCCATTCGAGACCAGGCAGCCCCGCGTCCTTGCCCCGTCCTACCTTCTACTGCTGCAGAGTGATTTCTTAAATTTCTCCCTAGTTGTATGGCTTGTTCATCTACATCCCAGGTGATTTTTCCTTGTTGCTGCTCCTTGTTTCCATCACAACTTTGATTTGGTTGCCAGAGGGATGAACAGAGCCTCTATTATCTAAGCCATTTTTTCCCGCTCTGTATCAGGTTTTAAATAATGCAAATATCACCATATATCGGTTACATACACTTGTAAAAATATGACAAACTGCATTGAAATAATAAATACTGTATAGCAGATACCTTCAGGATTAAGAGAAAAATATAATGGAAGAGAGGTACTCAGGTATTTGTGATATTTTGTTTCTTAAAAAGGAATGGTGGCTACAAAGGTATACTTTAAATCATTATTTTGGTATGAATTAAACATTTCACCACTCATTTTGTTTAAGAGGGAGAGACCAGCTACGAGTGATTTGAAATTCAGAGATGTTAACATTTAATGAGTAGGCAACGGGGAGTCATGTTACACCACGATATAGGAAGATTCTGGGACAGCAGTTAGCAGTGCCTCAGACAGAGGAAAAGCTTCAATTTCAATAACTCAGACCTCAAATGATAAGGGTCTTCCCTAGGATTTAAGGAGTGAAAAAGAAGAGAAAAATCAACAGACATTTTATGGCCTCTGTCCTTGTACTTGGTGTCCCGAGCTCCCCTTTACACTAAAAGAACATTCTAAGGAAAACTTGGCTAAAGGACACTGAATAAACTTCCCATGTGCCAACATCCAGTAGGGCTATGTCTCATATCACTTTAAGGAACTTGCCTTGAGGAAATACTGACAAACATACGACTTCTCTGCTCCTTCCAACCCAGCAACCACCACGTTTTAGACTGTGCCCTTTTTATTTTCGGTGACAAATACGTTGAGTTTTATTACTGCAATGCATGACTTCTCTACTCTGCCAAGCACATAATATTTATTTATTTTAGATCTAACCAGTTGGCAGTGACTTCTGTTCTCAGCATGTCTGACTAAAATTAAGAGTTCATGCAGAGTGTGTCTCTCCCACCTAGACTAGCCTCTAGTATTCTTGCTGTTACTTTTAAATTCTTATCTATCGAGAAAATTGTCTGGGTCTCTGCTTTCTCCACGTCTAGAGAGCACAGACATGTACATGGTTATAATTACATTTGTCAGCAAGACTCTGTTGACAATGAAAAAGTAGGCCGAAATTTTAGGAGATTTTTACAGGTTGCTTTTGAGATGAAAATATGCTCTTAGTTATCATGAGAAATGGAGAGTTTGTTACCCACGTTTGTTTTTAAAATTTATATAACTAATGGTAGAGCTGAAAGTTCACCTTTGTATTTTCTATTACAAATAGAAATAGTATTACAAATAGAAAAAATACAAGTAGACCAAACTATCTCTAGTTTATAGCATACTTGTATTTCGGCAAAACATCTGGCCAAATATTTCATGATACATTTGTGGCCAAAATAGAAATCTATGTATTGGATAGCTAGTACAGGTAAGACAACTAACTGATTTGCTAACAGCAACAGTAATGAAGGGATGGTACCCTGAAAGGTAGGTTGACTCCAAGTGACTGGACTAAAGAATCTCCCATCCCCCGCAGCCCTACATTATAAAATGATTAGCCTCTGCTACTCCCAAATCAGGACTTTGATGGTGTATTAATTATGTTCATCTAACCTGCATGTGAAAACAGGATGATTTTTATCACAGATGAGAAAACCAGAATCCAAAGTGCTCTCCACTGCCTGAAATGATAGCACTCATCTAGCAACATGAAGTTTTATTAGGGATAAATAAAAATCCATTTGTCCTTTAAACATTCATTCCCTACTTACTAAATGTCACGCCCCTATGCTGGTGTTAAGGAAAACCCTGATCTTCACAGATGACGTCTTCTCAGTGGTGGCACATTCATCGGTGGCTCTGACCTAATCAGGAGAGCCCTTTAAGAGTAGGTCTAGAGGTAAGAGACATTCTCCTGCTGGCCTTGAATAAACAAACAGTCATGCTGTGAAGTACATCTGGAAATTAGTAGCATCAAGAACTGAAGGCCACTGTCTATAGCCACAAGGAACTGAATTCTCCAAACCACTTGAATGATCTTAAAAGAGGATCCCAAGCCTCAGATGAGATAGAAGCCCCAGCCAACACCTTGATCACAGCCCTGTTGAGAGGCCCAGAGCAGAGGATCCAGCTAAGCCATGCCTGGACTCCAGATCCACGGAAACCATGAGTTCATAAATGTATTCTTTAAGTCATACGCACATAAAATGCAGTGCCAGGCCATTCTGAACAGATTGCGGAAGGAGTGAAGAGTCAAAGAAACTTGGGCCTTGCCAGGATGAAGTAAGAAGCATCTGAGAATATCCAGTGCTCTGATAAAAAAAATACAGTGAGTAGTGTGAAAGTCAGAAGCAATTAAAGCTTGTTTTCTATGTCCTTAAAAGCTGCTGAGTGGATGCTGGAATGAATGATTGGGGGTTCAGGCATCTTCAAGGTAAAAAGAAATATTTAATGAGGCTCAGGTTGTGCTAATGATACCAGTTCTCCATGATTGTATTTAAGGGACTTTTTTCCTAACCAATGCTTTAACTAAGGTAG
>NW_006432943.1:6456321-6495665 GCF_000325575.1 Pteropus alecto
AAAAACTTGGACTTTCATGATCATACTGAAACACAGAGTGAAGAAGAAAGAGCAGGAGGAGTAAGGTTAGAGGTATGTAGAAAGCAATATATACATGTCATCTACACCAAAAAAAGTTACAAATTTTTACAAAGGCTTACATCTAAAATTGGAATGCACATCACCATTTTTTTAAATGTTTTCAAATATAGTTCCCCCAGTGATCTTGTAAAATAGCAGGCATTTGAGGGAATTTTTTAATTGAACTATACAACCAGAAAAGTGCCCAGATAATTGGATATGTGCATCCTGAGGAATTTTCACAAAGTGAACACAACTGTGTAAAGCATGCCCAGCTCAAGAAAGGGACTACTGGCAGCATTCCAGAAGCCCCGAAGCGACTGACATTCCTCCCATCACTTCCTCTCACCAAAGTAACCAGTATTCTGACTCCTCACAACACAGTTTTGTTTTGGCATAGATTTTTAATTTTCATCTTAAAGATGAGGAAAGTAAGGTTCAGAAAACTGTAGTGACCTTTCTACAGTCAATTGTCCCAGCCAGACCCAGTTTTCCTGATACTCAACCCAGTGTCTTGTCTTCTATTCCACACTGCTACATTATCCTTCAATTTCCTGGAAAACAAAAGTGATTTTTGTACCCTACCTGTTGTTCATGAACATTTACTATTAAAAAGCAAATGCAATGATGAATCTCAATATGGATGTCCAAATATGATTTTTTGTAAGAATATTCCAGGCTGCGAACAGTACTCCTGGTTGCTGCCTTTCTACACTGTGTTATGAATGGATTTACACTGAAAAAAGAAAATTTCTTACCAACTTTTAGTCCTTATGTAACACAGCTAAATAATTACATTCGTGTCATCTTTGGAATGCAATATGTTGCTAATATGCTTTTTTTCAAACCTTGGTGAAGTAACTCAAATATTATCTAAAGGAGAAAAATTTCCACACAAGTAGTTAGAAGAGAAACATAAAAACAATGTAATTCTGACAACTACCAGGTAAAACTAAAGTTAGTCTCTACAAAGAAATAACACATTTCTTCAAAAAAAAAAGTTAATGCAATTAAATTATCAACCTCCCTTCCTTTTCCTCTAATTAGCTAACATTGAAATTAGCTGATCTTACTCTCCAACTTCCCTTCAGCTTAAGGGAAAAGAATTTGTCATAACACTAATGATTTTTCAAAGTTATCACCTTAGAACTTTCGAATACAATAGATTAAGCGTGGTCCAAAAATTACTTTGAAGAATCAAAGTATTTTAATGGAGAACAATTCTAATACTAACCTCAATATTTTGGTCAACAGATCAGAATTAACATAAGCGATAGTTTTTAAAAAGAGAAATGATGGCTATTCACTAACAGTTTTTATAAAACTGCAGATAATGAGCCTACAATGGCTAAAGACAATTAAGATTATGCAGAAAAAACCTCACCCCTAACAAAGTGGGTAAGCAAAAGGCTTCACTTCCTTTTTAATGACAGCATTAGAAAGCAACTGGCAAAAAGAAAAAGTAAAAACAACTTCTGAATGAGGTAATATAGAAACACCATTCTTACTATTGCACTGGATTATTCAAAATTATAATGAAATTCCAGGAAACATTAGATGCTGTAGGTACATGAAGATAATTTTGTTTTTATAACCAATTTCAGGCAGATAAATACTAGAATCCTTTCCAATTTCTCCCCTATGAAACTGAGGTGTCACCAAGATTTATAGCCCCTCAAGTTCCCTTTTCAGAGGAACATTCATTTACATAAACAGATAATCCTAGATAAAAATTTCCATTAGACAAAGGTGAAATGGATCAATTTTCTCTGCCAAGACAAATCTTAAATCTTGAACAGATAGGGTCATTATTACACCAGCCCCATTTCAGAAATAATGTATTTTTTAAAAATCAGCCGATAGCAGCCATTTCTAGCTTTCCAATTATCTTTAAGAAAAGCTTATTCTGTGGACAATAAAGCACATTACTGCACAATATGATACAGTCCATAAAAATCACAATGTTTTATGAAAGGTTAAAGAAAGCTCAGCACATTTAGGGGAATGTCATAACCCACAAAAAGTCTTTCAAGACATAGCTGGAGCTGCAGGCACACTGCGCAAATATTGTGCTAGGCAATGTAGTATTCTTTTTCAGTATCAAAACAGTGAAGAAGAAAGCATATGCCAGGATGATTCTATAATTCTATTGAATCCAGAGATTCCTAAATATAAGGTGGGAGAGAAAATCAAATCATAAGAAATACCTCTTCTCATATGTGAAGCAACTCTCATAGGAGAGTTACATGCTGGCAAGATGGAAACTCTATTTTCTTGGTACCTACTGGCCCAATTTCTTGTTTTCTCTTCAAGTAACTTTTTAATGCTGTTTCATCAATATTAATAAAACTATAGAGAATTAAGAAAAACATCTCTTTAAAATGCCTTAACAATTTTAAATGACTAAGGAACAAGGGATGGGTGCAGTGACACTCACTGTTATAATTAAGGAAGTCAAAAATTCTTGGATACTCAATATAAGATGGCTTCAGTATAAGGGTATGGAGATTTGAAGATCAGTCTATATTTTCTGCTGTACTAAATAGACAACTGTGTGAAACATTTTCAGAGGCTAATGCTCCCTTATCAAATTTAGAGAGGAAGAGTTCACTCTACAAAGAATATTGATCAGCTATTATAGGCAAAGCTACACAGGGGATATGGGATAAGGGAGATTCAATCTCAGTTCTTCAAACAATTTCCATATATCATAGGGAAGGGAGAAGAGTCGGACTACATAAAGGACTCTTAAATTTAAATTTAAATTAGAATGTACAACAGGTTGGAAGATGATCCAGTCAGACTCGCTCAATTTACAAGGACCCTAAAAAGACAACATGATCCTAAAAGCACCCAAAATTATAGTTCGAGGTTGATAAAAGCTTTGAAGAAGCTTGAGATAGCCACTGATACTTATTCTTCATTATCCAGGGATGGATAAAATAGCTGCATCTTTTAAATACTATGAAAAAGGAAAGAAATGATATAGAAAAATCTACTGAAGTTTTTATTTTATAAACTTGGTTTTTAAATAAAATTCAGTTCTTTATATCAAGTCCAGTCTTCTAAATTATATAACTAAAACTAGATTAAGTTTAGGAAATAAATTACCCTTGACATCATCATAATCCAATCAGATACTTATGCTATATTTAAATATTTTATTTAAAGGAAATGGCAGAGGCTGAGCCAAATATGCACAGTTTATTCTTCTGGTAGGATAGGTCACTTAGGCTGCTATTAACAAAATACCACAGACTAGATGGCTTATAAACAACAAAAATTTATTTCTCACAGTTCTGGAGGCTGGAAGTCTGAGATCAGGGTGCCAGCATGGTCAGGGGAGGGCCCTCTTCCAAGTCACAGACTTCTTGCTGTGCCTTAACATGAGAAAGGGGTGAGGGAACTCTCATTCCCTTATCACCTAATCACCTCTCAAAGCCCCACCTCTGAACACCATCACATTGGGCATAAAGACTAAACACATGAGTTTGACAGGGACACAAATATTCTACAGCAAGACATGAGACAGAACTGGAGAGGAAAGGAAAAATTACTCTAATCGGTATTTCCAAAAGGCCAAAGTTTCTATGTGATGGGCCAAAATAGCAAGGGAGAGAGAACGAAGCCCCTCAGTTGTCATTTAAATGACAGAGATTTATTGATTAAAGATGAGACTGAATTGCACATTTCTGGGGCTGAGCCAGTTAAACTGAAGAAGTAAATCTCTTTTCTTGATTAAACATTCTGATATAGCACTAGAGAGAGGAAACCAAAACACCAGCATTTCCCCTCCAAAAATTGTCCGTACTAAACTTCTTGCTAGTGCTACCCTTTCTTTCTTACTTCCTTCTCCTATCCAGAAGAGGAAACATCAGGGGACAGTTCAGGAAAAACTCCCCTTCCATGGCCACATAATCAGTGCATGTCTGTGAGCAAAATAATTAGTAGTAATAGAAAATAAAAGTCTTAGGTCATGTAATAAAATGGGAAAAATACTTTTATAATTGGCACAGACTATTTGTTTGGGGAAATTAGATCTCAGGGAGGTCGGACTGTGCTCTGAATAAGACAAGGAGAGAAATAGTGAGAAGGTGGGCAGAGGGCAAGCCAGGAAGGAAGCAAGTGAGCCAGAAAAATGGCAGAAGGTCGTAAGGTGCACAAAGTGATTTGTCAGAGTCTTCCAAATTTTTAGTAAAGCCCACAAAAAACTCATCAAATGTTTGATGTGAGTAGATCTCATACAGAAACCAATAAAAGAGCAAAATGGTAACATGAAGTGAAAACATCAAAAGCACCTGCAAGACCGTGAACCCATGAGCCAATAAAATCAGCAGAAATCTTCATGAAGCCTAAACACTAATGGGTGATGAGAGTGGAGGTGGGGCAATTTTACCTTGCTCTAAAAGTTGGAGAGGTCCCAGGTGTCAGTCTGGGAAAAGCTTTCTAAGCTACTTTTGCTTTGCAAGGGACCTTTACAAGATAAGTCAATAGGGAAAAGTAAATGAAGAACTTGTGGCACCACTTTTACAAGCACACTTTTCTGAGTGTAAGTGTATCTTAAATGTCATTTTAACTTTTTATGTGCATGTAAATAGCTATTATTTCAGTTGCTGGAATATTAGTCATAACATCTAATGATGTGGAGATTGTTGCCTTATAAAACTCACAGCTGGGTAGCTACATGGCTCAAGGCAAAAGCCTATTTTAAAATCCATTGCTTTAGGAGGAGAATGTTTATTAAAACATTATATCTATTAAAAATATATGATGCATCATTGGTCATTCTCTATGTTGCAGTGCCAACCACAGTTTTTCCAGCAAGGCTTTTTGAGTTGATACCTGGAAACCTGGCAAGGTCCACAGCCTCATAATTTACCAGTTCATCAAAAAATAAATAAATCTCAATAACCAGAAAGTAAATCATCAAAGGTGCCTGCACAGCAGCCTGTAAACTCATGTTTACACAGGCTCCATAGGGGTTGCCGTTGCTGTCAGTCAAATATTTCCAAGCTTGTAGGGAAGTAAATGTTCAAAAAGAAATAAATGCTTGATCTCTTTGTAACAGAATTTAAATGAATTAATAATAAAGATACAGTGGATGAGGCTGATATTTGTAAAATACAGAAGTGAGATGAAAATAAAAAGAAAGGCTAACAACTGGGGTGACAAGAAATGAATAAACATGTAGAAAGACTGGTAACTTTACATAATTAAACTAGAATCTACCTTCAGTTCTCAAATGTTATTTAAGCTATAGGAGAGAATGGATTTTTCCTCAACCTCACAGCAACACACTAAGAATAACTTACAGGGAGAAAAAGCTTCCAAAGAGACACTTCTGCCTTTTTTAACATGCCATCAGTCCAACCTTGCTGCCTACTTTACTTTAAAAAGATTACTTTATGTATTTTCTATCATATAAAATAAATATTTGACAAAAATATATATTTGGTCTGGACCCAGTAGAAGTTCCATAAACCTATGTCACATTGAATCTAAGTTCTTTAATTGTGTCAATTTTCCTTTCTGCTACTAACTTTGCACAATTACTTTGCTTCGTACTATTTCATCAGGACAATATAGACAAAGAAAGGCAGAGATGAAAATGGTCAAAGAAGGTGAATGTGACAAGGTATGTGGAAGTGTTTTTCAACAAGGCTAAAATTTGAGATTTAGTATAAGGCTTATCTTTGATTTTCAACTATCTAATTCTCTATTCTTCACCCTGACAGGGATGAAGAAGCAATGAAAAAGATCATTACTGTAAAGTGGAACCAAGTAATTAAGCAAGTAACTGGCTAAGCCAATGGCAGAGAATCTGTAAGTCGACCTTTCTGGAATCCAATCGAGTGCTCTAGCTGGTGCTGATCTTGCTTCTCTGTTTTCCCTTTCACCATATACTCATTCACTAGTCTATAGAATAGCTCTGGTGCACCATCCAGGTCCCTGTTTCAGGACTGAAGTGCTCATTTCCCCAGCTGCCTTGATGTGTTGGCTGCCCATGGGTCACAGCTGAGTTTCTCTTAGGGTAATACCCTCAGGATAAGAGAGCTGTCTCACCCCAAATTAAGCAAACTCCCCTGGGGCAGCCGCACATCCAGTGACTGGTCAATATGGAGATTGAAAGGCCCAGTTCCTTCACCTTAATTCAGGACATATTTGGAAGGCTTTTTAAGCTTCATGAAGGATCAGCTTAGGCTTCTGTTACAACTGAATCACAGTTCAATTATCCTGCCTAATCATGCTTCCCAAACAAGTGTTGTTCTTAAAAGACTCTTCAATAAATTTCCTGCACACAAATCTCTGGCTCAGAGTCAACTTCCCAGACCTTGCCTAACAAAAGGGTCCCTCTTAACTTATAGCAAAATTGGACTGAAACCTAGAGAGGAAAAGCTTCATTGAGAACTACCCATTGTCCATCCATTGCCACATATTCGTCCATGACCCCTTCCTATTGCTCCACCAAAGGGGCACCCTGTTGCTAACACCTACCCTACATTTATTGAGGTTGAGAAATCATAATGAACTTTATAGAAAAGTAGGACTAGGGAAAGGAGATATAGAATAATTCAATAGAATAGTAAATGTCTACATACCATCTCATTTAACAATCATTGGCCTTCCTGGTGGTAATCTTGGTCACATTCCTAGAGCTGGAAGAGGAAATAGAGTTAAAGTTGAAAAACTAATGAGATTACCAAATAGGCAATAGACCAATTCTAACTAATTTCCACTTCAGTAAATCAGTAACTCCCTTGAATAAAACCTTCTGCTGTAGCCCACCTGGGACCCCATAGTAAGTAGAAATTTCGAAGCTTTCTCACCTCAAGGTGTTGAAAGGTCTAGGTCATCCCTGCTCACCAAGTCCTTTCTCCAACTACCTAGCTGTCGTAGATAAAATTATTCTCCGATCCTTAGAGTTCATCCAGACTTATTTGGAGGAAGAATAAATGTCTTAAAATGTAGAGTTTATACATTGCTAGCCATGATGAATTAGTTTCTTATGGTTAATGCACCAAATTGCTACAAGCATAATGGCCTAAAACAATACAAACTTATTACTGTACCATTTTGTTGTTCATAAGTCTAAAATAGATCTTACAGGCTAAAATCAAGGTGTTAGCAGAGCTGTGTTTCTTCTGGAAACACTAGGAGAGAGTCCATTTCCTCATCTTTCCCAGATTCTAAAAGCTATCTGCATTCCCTGGCTTGTGGACACATCCTTCATCTTCAAAGTCATCAATGTCACATCACCAAACCTCTCTCTCATTCTATAATTCTATCATCACGTTATCATTTTCTTTGACCTTTCTGGCTCCTTCTTATAAAGACTCTTATGATATTATTGGCCTCACTGGATCATCCAGGATAATCTCCTGACCTCAAAATCTTTAACTCAATCATATTTACAAAGGCCCTGTGTCATGTAAATTAACATGTTCACAGGTTCCAAGCATTAGAACATGGACATCTTTTTTTTTTTTTTGAGGGGGGAGGGGCATGAGGGCAGGTAACATTATTCATCCTACCATACACGGCAATTCCTTTTTCCAAGGAAGAAAACCAAAAAATAATCATCTAAATCCTCCAGGAGAACTGGTTCTAAAGTCCAAGTCACCGTCCCACCTCATGAATATTGGTTCAGTCTCTTCCTAGTACTACAGCTACACAATCAAATAACATGGTGCTAACAGAAGCTCATCCACATTCAGCAGCCTGGATTCTGCTACTCAGCTGGAAACCTACAGATTTAGTCGAGCTGTATTTGTGGAAATCTTTCCCAGGCTTACAGGGGCAGAGAGAGAATCACAACCTTCTTTCGGACAGGCAAAAACAGAAACAACTAATATTACAAAACAGTCTAATATTTTTATGCATAATTTGAGAATCAAAGAAAAACTGAAATGTAGGATTTGATAATTTACACGGCTCCTGGGTGACCTATTTAATAAATTCTCTCATTTTGCCAATGAGAAAACTAAGGAGCAGAGAGATTAAGTCAAGCTCACCAGCCTCTGAGTAGCAGATCTGAGACTTGGTCTCCTTACTTTCCACTCCACTGCCAAGAGGGGATAAAGGGAAGAAGATAGAGAAAAGGGCAGGCAGGCAGGTAAGAATGAAGGAAGGGACAGAGGAAAGGAGAAAATTAAAAAGATTTGGGCATCTATCCTGTACCCGACCCTCACATGAGTCACTTTGCTGCACATTATCTTATGTCATCTTTATAAATATCCTGAGTGACAGGGGTGTTGGCCTCATTTTTATAGAGCAAGAAACCAAGGTTCAAAGATATCTGGTATATCCACTCAAGTTCAGACACTTAACACAGTCAGATCTCAATTAAGGAGGATAAAGGAAGAGAAGAATAAAAGCCATGTATAATCTAAAACCCTGATTAAAATAAAACTAGTCAGAACCTGGTACCAAATAAATTTATATAAACATATTTTCTTGTAATTATATCTAATATTTAGGAACACATTTACCACTCCACAGATGTCCAAAAGTGTAAAAATAATTGTAGTGCAACTCATTAGGAACACTAAACACTACATGTGTCACTTGAGAAACTGCTAAAAGCTTGCTAAAAATCTAATTTCTATTTGCTTCCTAGTTAATCTGTTTTGTTTTTTTTTAATGTTACATCAGAACCCAGTTGGGCAGAGAATTAATTTCAGTGTTTCAGTCCTCCTCTTCCTTCCCTTTCTCACTTAATTTCTCGACCCTGTCTTTGTAGTGCTTGAATCCACAGCCCCTGTCTTTGCCTATAGCAAAGTATAGCTTCCTCTTTAAGGACCCACTGGGACTCAGGAATGGGATCCAAAACTAAAACAATGGTCTACCTGGAGGGGTGTGATTGTTACTAGACAACTGCAAGCAATGAAAACCTTCAGGTATGAGGATGTTTGCACTGATTTGAAGTAATATTTGTAGTTTATGCACTTTTAACGTACTTCCTATTAATCCAAAAAACAGAAAATACAACCCCAAATAATTGAGCAAAGACCATGACTAAGAAGCTGGGATATAAACTTAGCTTTCCAGGACTCCCAAACCTCTGACTATAAAGCAGGAAACTCTGCAAATATGTGCTCAACAGTTGGCTGAAAGCTGTGTACAAACTCAGCATCATTTTGAACCATGCAACTAAATAGGACCTGAGAGTTGTACCTAAAGTGAATATTCATTAAAAGAATCATAAGCTGCCATTTCCTTTGAATATTTACAGAGATGTGTTCCTCAACAAGTCCGTAAATAAGCTTCTCCCCACTCCTGGAATGCTCCTCCAGCTCCTCTGCCACCCACCCCACTCTATCACATATGTGTGAACGCATGCACACACATGCACACGCACACGTGCACAAACACACCTTCACCTAGCTGGCTTTTCACCTTCACCAAGCTGGCTTTTCACCTCTCCTCATCACTTCATCCTCCAGACCAGGATCAATCCCCGCTCATCCTCCCATTGTCTCTGAGGATTTTATTACAGTTGTCAACTGACTCATCATTTGTTAGTAGACTAGGATACTGTTTAGGTGCCAAATTCTGAAGTGAGTCTTCTTGGGTTCAAATATCAGCTCAGTCACCGACTAGCTATGGGATCTTAAGGAAGATTAACATACTGTGTTCGGCTTCCTCATCTCCAAACTGGAGATCCACCTCCTAGGATTGTTGGGTGGAATATGTGAAATAACAAATGTAAAGCATTAGGAAAAGTGTCTGGCACATAGTAAATCCTAGACCAGTGTTTCCTATTATTATTCATGAACTGTTGCTCCTCCTTCACCATGAGGCTGAAAGATACATGAGGGCTAGAGCTGTTTCATAGTGTTCCCCACTATACTTCCAGTACCTAGTATCTGTGTTCAGTAAATAGTTTTAGAATAAATAGAGATGTGAAATCTCAGCATTTCCTCTGTCATCACTAAATCTGTCTGTCTCATTCATGGACACAGCCACATTCACTGTTGTCACCACTACTGGAGCTGCTACTATCACCACTGCTGCCCCAACACCTTCACTGATATTTTCAAATATCTTTAGTGTAACTGGCTGTGATTGCTGTTCAGGGAAAAAAAAATAGTGGTAGTTCTAAAATATAGTCACTCAAGCAGCAGCAATGTAACAGAACTTTGTTGATTTGGCTTTCATTTCAAAGGTAATAAAAAGCCCTGGTGACAATAAAGAAGGCAGGAATTCAAACTTGGTTAAGGAACGAAGGCTATAGAACTCCTAAAAGTATAAAAACACAGAGAGTATTCACCAAAAAGATACAAAATAATAATAACAATAATAAGAGAAACAACAATGAAGGTACTAAGCACTTCCTAGGGAGGTGACACTGCAAAGATGTCATAAGCACACAATCTAGATCCTGACGATCTGAGTTCTAAGCCCAGCTCTAGGATTTCACCAGTTATGAAATGCTGAGCAGGCTTAGCTTTTATATGTTTCAGCTTCCTTATCTAAAAAGCTAGGATAAAAATACTACCAATCTCCTAGTATTACCATAAGGATTAAATTATTTTCACTTCAATATGACTTCTAATGAAATGCAGCTATTTTATTTATTTGAAACTCTAAAACTGATTGTCATAGTATATAAGACTAAAAGGTTTTACGAAGGGAGTGTTTTTAGAAGTATGTAAAAAATTAATTACTTTTTGTGAAGAACTTGGAACAGTGAGTGGCACGTAAAAAGCACTCAATAATGTTGATTATTTTTGTTCATTCAAAGAGTCTTATGACTTTGTTAAATTAACATTTGTTAAGTAGAGCACCAGGAGCTGGATAGTAAGCCATAGTTCAATAAAGAACTACAACAGAAATTGAAATAGAGAAGTTTATTACTTAGAGGTCCTCGAGGAAGTAAACGATGGGCATTGAGGGGCCACATAGGGAGGTCCAAGCTTTCATTTCGGCAGAGAAAGGACAATGGGACCTGGGGCACATGTCTTTATTAGGGTCTGTGGGTAAAGTGCTTTGGGATTCCTGGGCTAAGGCCAGATGGGTTGGTTCAAAGAGTAGAGTTTTGGTAAGCACTATAGGGGTCTTACCTAAGGGGTGCACAGATGAAGGTCCTAGGAGACGAGGAAGACTTGATCACAAGGGCCATTGAAGAAGTCATATCAGGTACTTACATTTGCCTGTGACTTTTACATGAGGAGTCAGTTTAAGGCAACCTCACAGGCCACTTGGCCAAACAAAATGGGTGCAGAGGCAGCCATTCAATGGAGTAACTTAGCTAAACTCCCTAAAATGTTCTTACAATCGTTATCTCAAAGGACCAGTGAAGAAAGTACATATGTTGCATATACACATACAAGATGTATCATGATCTTTTCCCCTCCTATCTCACTTTGATACAGTAAGCCCACACTCTCTCACTCCCTCTCCTGGGACTCTGGTACTAAGGGTTCTGCCTGCTGTTCTGTCTCTCAATGCTCAGACAGGCTTCGTGTACCAAGCCAGGCATCACTACAGCATCTTTGCAATGCAGAACATGAACATGTAGCCTCAGCTTTCCTTCTCACTTGAGGCTTCCCTGTGAGAACAGGAGCTTTCTATTCAAATTTTCTACTAAACACATAAACACCAATCTTTTATCCATCTTCCAACCCAGGTTTATCAAACTAGACTATATCTGCAGATCTATAGAGTTCTGTGGACTCCTCTTTAAGAGGCATATTTCTATCTTTATAGTTCTGAAAGTAATTAATTTTAAAAATTAGAACTTACAAAATTTATAAAATCAGATCTAATTTCCTCTTTCAAATCTCTTTCATTGGTTCAACAACTATCCATTTAGTTCCTAGTACACGCTAGATACTTTGCTAGGCACTGTGAATGCAATAATTAAATATAGCCTTGATCTTTGCCCACGTGGAGCTAAAAGTCTACCTGGTGACATGGACAAAGCAGGTTCAGAGACGTAGTTTTTCCAAGGTTACATAAACATTAAAAGTAGAACTCTGCCTAAAATACTCTTCTTCTAACTTTAGTATAATGCTTGCTTTAAATTTTTTTTTTTTATTTAGTCAAGAAATTTGGAATTTAGAAATCATGGAGATGATTGCTTATACTTGACTAAGGGAAAAGCCATATAAACTACAAAATCATAGTTTTTTTAACTCATCAAGAGAGCTACGGACACATGTTAAGCTAAATTAACTAAAATCTAAAAGTTATGATCCCATTCTAGGAAAGAGGAGAATGATTAATGCTTTCATCTCTAGTGAAGTAGCAGAGACAGAATGTACCGTAGAGTGGGGAAAAGGAGAAACGATATGAATCCTAAAAAAAGCTATTAACACCTATGAATGGACTGGCTTGACATGCTGGAATCTCAAGGAACCCCATCCATAGAGTGAGAGTATTTATCTGTCAACATTTTACAGCAGTCCTTCATCAAATACAAAGAAGTACTACACTGAAGATTGGGGGAAAGTTCGGAAATCTGAGAGAGATATCTCGGTGGCATATGAGGATTTCTCTAAGTACAAGGCAGCGTCCCATTGGAGGCTAGGGACAAGGCAGAAGAACGGAAAGAAATCTGTCTGAGAATGTCTGGACTTCCACCTAAATCTAGACAATTGCAACTAAAGCCAGAAATGAGGCAGGATTGCTGAGAGGAATTCCTCAAGGCAACATGGACTTTCATTAAGTACAAGGAACTGGATGCCAAAGGCTGGAAGCAAAGCAGCATGACCTTCTGATGTGAATATAGCCAAGATCAGGAAAACAAAGAGAATTCCCTAGCAATCAAAACAAACTAGAAGCATAAAGCGATCTTGGAACTCTTGCTGTTGCTAGGATTACAAGCCCTAATGATGGGAAAGTACAGATTCTATCCTCAAAACATTTGAGGTCAGTGGTAAACTAAATCTAACTAAAGCTGAAACAATATCCACACACATCAAATATATATCAGATTCACTCAACCTTCCCAAAGATTGACAGAAGAATAGGTGTGCCCTTTTCTCAGATAAATATTAATTACTTCAATCTCAACTTTTTTTTTAACTCACAATGGTCAACATACAACAACGACAAAACTATGACACACACAAAGAAGCAAAAAAGTGTAAGCAGTAATCAAATGAGAAGATAATTAATAGAATCAGACTCTAGAAAGCCCAGATGTTAAAATTTTCAGGAAATAATTTCAGTATATTTATGACAAAAATGTGAAAAAAAAGTGGAAACGGTGGGCAACATGCATAAATTGATAGAGAATTTCAGCAGAGAAATGGAAATTATAAAAAGGAACCAAATTGAAATACCAGAAATTAAAAATATAATATCAACAATAAAGAATATATTTATAAGTTTAACAGTAGACTATTAACAGCATAGAAAAGAATCTGTAGACTTGAAGAAAAGTCATTATCCAAAATGAAACTAAAAGGGAAAGAAGAGTGGAAAAATTGGAACAGAGAATCCATCTGTGGGACAATATTAAACATTTAATTACATCTGTGAGGGATATAAAATGAGTCAGAAGAAATATTTGAGAACATCATGACAAGAATTTTTTTAATTGACATAAAATATCAAACTTCAGACTCAAGAACTATAGTTACCCAAAAAGAGGATGATGAAAAAAAAGTCACATCTAGACACACCACAGTCATATTGCTCAGAGCCAAAGGTAGCAAGAAAATCTGAGAAGCAAGAGAAAAGAAACATTACATGTAAGAGAAAAAAAATGTAAGAATTATATCTGCTATCTTAACCAAAACAATGAAGGCCAGAAAAAATGGAATGAGGAAATTTCAAAATCATAAAAGAATGCATTTATTAATAACATATAAGAATCCTAAAGATGTATTCATCCAATAGATTTTTTAAATATATGAAGCAAAAAATGATAGAACTAAAGAGAGAAATAGACAAATTTACATTCATAGTTGAAGATTTTAACACTTCTCTCCCAGAAATCAATTGTATATGTAAACCATAAAATAAAAAGCACAGAAAATAAACAGAATATTTGAACAGTGCTATCAACTAGCTTGACATAACTGAAATTTATAAAACACTACACTCAACAACAGCAGAACGCAAATTATTTTCAAGTGTAAAAAGAACATACAAAAAATGGAAAATAAGTCTGAACAATTTTTAAAGGGCCAAATAAATGATAATATTTTACCTGACTATGATGAAATAACACTATAATCAATAACAATAAAATAACATTTGAAAAATAAATATCACACTTCTAAACAACTCAAGTTAAAGAAGCAACATATAGGAAATTAGAAATACTTTTAACTAAATTACAATTAAACATAGTATAGCAAAATATGTGGGTTGCAGCTAAAGTAGTGCTTTAAAGGAAATGTATAATTTAAACATCTGTGCTTTATTTAAAAAGATCAATCTAAAGTCAATTATTTAAATTTTAAAAAGCTAGACAAAGAACAGCAAATTATTTCTAAAGTAGGTAAAAGAAAGAAAATAAGCATTATAGCATAAATCAGTGACTTAAAGAGCAGCTAAAACAATAAAGTCAAAAGTTGGTTCTTTGAAAGGATTAATTCAATTGATATACCTTAAGCAAGTCTAAGTAAAAAGGGGAAAACACAAATTATTACTATTAGGAATAAAAGAAGACATCCCAGGACAGATCCTCCAGATTTTAAAAGAATGATGCAAGTTAGGAAAAAATTTATGTCAATAAACACAATATCTTAGATGAAATGGACACATTTCTTAAAAATCACAAATTTCAAAATTTAGGCTGGAAAAAATCAAACATTAAACGGCTCTATACATAGTAAAGGAATTAGATATGGAATCAAAAACCTTTCCACATAGAAAACTCTGAACAAAGTTTGCTTTGCTACTAAATACATTTAAAAAAATACAAATAATTAACAAACTCATTCAGAAAATATTAAGGTAACATTTCTCAACTTACTTTATGATGCCAGCATAGTTTTGGAATGAAAACCTGACAAAGATGTTATAAGAAAAAAAATAAGGCCAATATTCTTTACAAACTAAAAATCCTTTAAAAAAAAAAAAACTGAAATCAACAGTATTAAAAAAAAAATCATGGCCAAGTACACAATATTCAAGAAATTCAAGTTTGGTTTAACATTCAAAAAATAAATTAATGTACATCTACTTCTGGCCATAATGGAGTAACAGAGACTGGATTTATTCTCCTGCCTGAAACAAATAAAATACAGACAAAATATGTAAAACAATGGTTTGAAAGTCACTGGACATCAAGCAACGAAGAACAGGGATTCCTAGAGTTTGGCTGGGGAGGGGCAAGAGGCCAGGTTAGCCAAGCCCCAGGGTTGGACTATCTTAAGACTCTGAGAGTTTCCAGGGAAAAGGACCCCAGGCAGAGACCAAGAGATACCTTGACTTGGGGAGACAGTGCTGAGGGTCCAGTAATATCAAGGCAGTAAAAGCTTGTTGCAGAATACTAGATAAGACAGAACTGCACAAAGAGAAAACCTAAGAGGTCTCCAGTGAGTCCTCTTGTGTATTCAGCAAAGTACTGATCAGCACAGACACGTGAGGAAACCACCCAAGGCCAGGGAAAGAACTGCTCTGACATGAAATGCCTGGCACTCACACAGGCCTGGTAGCAATGCCTTTTCTCCCAGTTTAAGATCAATGTTGGCATATGGATGAGGATGATATGGAAGAGTTAAAGGAAGAGGCAATGTAAAATTTTAGGGAACTATGTATTTCCATATATTAGCAACAAACAATTAAAAAGTACAAATTAGAAAGCAGTTTCATATACAATAGCATCAAAAATGTAAAACACCTAAGAGAAATTTTAATGAAAGCTATACATGACCTCCCTCTGAAAACTACACTTCTGATAAAAGTTAAAGATTTGATAAAGAAATATAATGTGCATAGATTTGAATTTTCAACATCATTATTATCCATTCTCCCAAAATTGATCTATACATTCAATACAAACTCTATCAAAACTCCAGCAGTCTTTTTGAATAAACTGACAGATTGATTCTAAAATATATGTAGAAATGCAAATGATCTAGATTATACAAAATGGTACTTAAAAAGAACAAAGTTGGAGGATTTACACTATCTAAAAGCTATCGAGACAGTGTGGTATTGGCTTAAAGATAACATGGATAAATAAAATAGAATAGGCAGTTCAGAAATATACCCACACCTATGTGGTCAATTGATTATCAACCAAGGTACCATATAAATTTATTGGGGAAAGAAAATATTTTTACCAATGGTACTAGAATGATTGGCTACCCATGCAGAAAAAGGTAAAGCCCAAGTCCTACCTTGCTCCGTGCACAAAAATTCATGTGAAATATGTAACAGATCTCCACATAAAAGCGAGGACCATAAATTTTATAGAAAAAAGTACAGAACAATATTTTCAAGACCTTAAACTTGGTAAAGATTTTGCAGAGAACAAATAAAATCACTAACCATAAAAAAAAAAGAATATCTTGGTCCTTAATATAAAATATAAAAAGTCTCCCCTTTACCACCATCCACAATACTGTCTCCCCATTGCCTTCTCCAATAAAGTAAGTTCTTTATAAGTAATTATTGGTGGTCATGGTGGTGGTGGCAGCGGTGGCAGTTGTGGTGGTTGTAGCATTAGTGGGAGAGAAGAAAGGAGTACAAGCACAGTACTAGCAGAAGAGGAGAGTGAGGAGGAAGAGGGAGAAAGGAGAATTTAGCTATCCCTCTACTAAAGGACAAATATAAATAATTCTAGTTTTTCGTTATTGCAAATGAACACCGTTGTAACATATCTCCTTGTGCATATGAGCTGGTATATCTTTAGAGAAGAAAAGTGGAATTTGATGATCACGAAAACTGCCCCTAAAAGTGCTTGTATCTACTTAGGACCTATGAGCACATAAGGCATTAAGAAAAAATAAAATACCATTGCAACTGGTTCCCTTCTTAAAATTTGTAAAGTTTATAAATGTTTAATTGAAAATGCCTGCAGTTTAGTGAAAGATAGACACATATACAAATAATCATGTAATGATAGAGTAAGAATTACAGTATATGTAGGTAAAGTTACTCAAGAGTAAAAAGTAGAAAATTGTCTAAGAAAGTCAGGAAAGGTTTACAAAAAAATTATTTTGAACTGAATATTAAAGAATAAGTAATCTGCCAAACTGAGAAACAGAAGAAGGATGGGCATAATGTGTCATCAAAAGAGGAGCTGCAAGTCTCTCTTCACATGCCATCTGGACATAGGTTCTCCGGTAGCTTCAGGAAAATACAGATATTAGTCAGAGCTGGAAATAATCTTCAACCAGTTCTGCATTTTAGAAATGATGCATCTGAAGCCCAAGCCCAGACTGTCTTTTCCCAAATCATAAGCTTGTTAATGGAAAAACTCAAAGGCAGAATTCAGGTCCACTCAATTTTAGTCCACTGTTCTTCTACTACAATAAGCTGCCTCCATGAAGCAACAAGGAGGAATTTTAAAAAGTACTCCTACTGTGATAAATATCCTTTTATCTTAAATATATCAGGTTCAAATAAATAATATTTTCAAACAACATACAAAGATAATGTTTATAGTATCTTTCAAGCCCTAAAAATTCTAAAAACTCTTTTGATTTAGAATGTTTTATAGTTAAACACAGCTCTTTTAGTCTAATTTTAAAAAATTGACAATCCCTGAATGCAATATAGAATAACTCTAGATTTACCAAAATATTATTAGTAAATGGAAAGAGCATAAGAAAAACCAATGGAAACTTACCATGCCTCTTAAAGGCGTGGCTCAAAGAGGGCACACTGACACTTCTGTGAAAAACAGCAACAATAAATCACAAAACTCAAGCTATCATCTACAGCAGGGGTCCCCAACCCCAGGGCCATGTACCAATATGGGTCTGTGGCCTGTTAAGAACTAGGCCACACAGGGGGAGGTGAGTGGTGGGTAAGCAAGTGAAGCTGCATCTGTATTTACAGCCACTCCCCAGCACCAGCATCACCGCTTCATTCCACCTCAGATCATCAAGCATTAGATTATCATAGGAGCACCAGTCCCTGGTTCCAAAACGGTCATGGACTGGTGATCTATAGTCTTCTTCTTAAATCCTCACCAGTGCCCCTACTATACCCAACCCCCACTGTTGATAATTTCCATTTCTTCAGGACAATTTGTATTTATTAATACCTAAAGTAGCACGGGTATTTATTTTCATTAATTTGGTTATTATAATCACATTCTGAATCCTTTGAGGTATCTCTTCTTCGAAGTCATCTTCCTGCAATGAAATTTGATTATCGAACACAACTTGAGTTTTACTTCATTAACAACACCATTTGTTCCTATTAACACCCCCAGAGACAAAGGACATCTAGAGAAATGCAGAACTCCAAGTACTATGCATTCATGAACTGGAATTAAAAGTTCCTAAGCAATAGGGTTCTTGATACCAAGAATAGCCTAGCTGTTCCCTAGCCTTCTTCCAAGCCCCATGTGCCCATGTGTTTGCTTAGTTAACACACTAAACTTTTTTTTTTTTTTTTTTTTTACTACTGCCAGCATTGCAAAGTCAAAATAGCTGTAGAGGAACAAGCTGTTCTGCCTCATGTCTCATCAACATTCCTTGCTCAGTGTATCAAAACACAGAAAGCATACAGAGCAAATGTAACAACTCTCAAAAGTTTCCTATTGGGGATTTTCTTCCTGTGAACCCATCCACAGCTGCCTACTCAGAACATCAGAAGAAAGGTGGGTCTCCTCCTCAAATTCAAATGAAGTCACAACAAGCAAGTACAAATCTAACATCTCGTTCTGTCACTTGAAAAATAAAAATTTATTATGTTGGCCTGCATGAACCAATATCAAGATAAAGACTTATAAACAAGTTTTCTTTTACTTTTTCTTTTTCTTTTCTTTTCTTTTTTTTTTTTTTTAATTTTTATAAGAGTTTCTTTGAGCCATCAAAGAGTTTCTTTGATGACATATGCTGGGGAGCAAGATATCAAATGCTCCTGCAAACAAGTTTTCTTTTCAATGAACCAATTTAAAATTATTAGTTACTGAACTAATATTCTAACCCAAACCTCCTTAGTCACCTAGGAAGGATTTTGATGTCAAATAACAATCATATTGTAAGCTGTCTTCTGCCAAGTATATGTAAGCTTTCTTAAAGAGAGCTAAAAGGAAAGGTTGATAAGCTATCATAGCATTTCCATTCAGATCACGGTTTAGCTAATCAACTTGGCCTTTTAAGGTAAAAATCAAAAGAAAAAAGATTAACCTAGTTGTCTACATTTAAACATATATAAAATTGAATATTCAATTTATAGTCTTTCTCTTCTTCATGATCTTATAAGTAATATTTATCCCAATGAAACAGTTTCTATTTGCATAGTTAAAACAAATGAAATTTTCATTGAACATGAAAACAATTCAGAGTTAGAATTAGGCTAATATCTGAACTAATACTTAATAATTAATAATTACTACTCTCGTAACTTACAGATGAGTGGCAATAAAAACAGCCAGAGAGAACATCTGACAAAAAGTAGTGATTTTGAGCAGAACACTGGCAAGAAGTTGTTGCCTTTCCAATAAAAGCTAAGATGATCTAAATCAATGTTTCCCTCCACCACTGCTTCCACCTTCCTGCAGCATAAAGGGAAGAAGTCTTTCCCAGGTGTTCTTTTCAAATGGTCGCAGTAGGCAATTGCGTTTAGACACATGGGAAGATAGCCACATGCTCTACATTCCAGCAATGTAATAAGACTGGAAAGAGAAAGAGCAATAAGAAGAATAACATAGTTGGGAAGATAATATGGTAAGTCTAAAATTAGAGCAATTGTAGATAGAGAAACTGATAATTTTCCAATGGCAGAGGTCATGTCCAAAACAAACAAAAAAAGGCCAATTCAAGATTATGAGGATTCCTATTTAGTACAGAACTTAACAAGAGAAAAATGATACGAGTCAATTGAGAAAAGAAGAGATTATGAACCAGATAGATCCAATGACCTAATCTTATCCACATCCTCTTCTTGCTTTAAAATATTTCACTTATATTTTCGTAATAAGGAATTAAGAGTCAACACTAGCACCTCATATGAAGTATAACAAAATGTGTGTTTTTTGAAGTTTGCTGTTTTAGTCATTATGTGAAGAATTCCTCTACTTATCATGGTAAAAGGCAATGTTGCTGTAATAAAAATACCTAAGAAGGTAGTGACTTAAAAAAAAAAGTTTGTGTCACTCATCAAACAGTTCTGAGGAGAGCAATTCAGTTTAGTAGGGCAGTTCTGCTCCATTCCATTATTTGAGGTTCCAGATTTCTTTCATCCTGCTGCTCCAACATCCCCCGGGGCATCACTGCCACCTGCATGGTTGAGGCTGGATTACTAGAGATTCCAGCTGTAGGAAAAGGAAAACCATGAAAGAGGCATGCCCACTGCCTTCAAAACTAGGATCAGAGTTTAGACATCTCACTTCTCCTCACATTCTATTAGTGAGAACTTAATCACATCCGAATGCAAAGAAATAGAAAAACTGTTGTCTAGTCTCATCTTTTAAAAGTCACCATACTAGCAGGTCTCTTTATTACAGCAGCTTATCCTTTTACTCTAATTTAAGGGCACATGGAACAATAAGAGAACAAATTTTGTTGGACAACTAGCAACCTCCATATTTCCAAAGAATGGCATGAAAAAAGATGCTTTTATATTGGTACCATTAAGATTCTATATATGAAAAATTATTCCTGTTCACAATCTGGTCCTAAATCATAGGAAAAAAATCAATGGAAGGAATTTCACAGATAATCTAGTTTAAACTTCTAACATATAAGAAAACTGAGGTCCAGAGAAGTGAAATTGCCTGCTCAAGCAGCTGGTAAGAGAAGCGAGACTGGAATCCATGTTTACACATTCTCACCCAATGTTCTTCACAGCTTGGCATGAAGTAACTAAAATATGCACTTGTCTAAGTCATTCGAGCACTCTAGATAATGAATCGAGAAAGTCTGGGCTCCAAAGTAGATTTTTTTTCCCCATCCTAAATTAGGAAGTTTCACTAGATAGCCAATTTAGAAGTCCCAATAACTTTCTATGCTCTATTTAATATTTTTAATATAAATTATTTATTTTAAAGAGGAATTGGGAGGGATTGGGGGCTCTCCCGTGCATTTAGCAGCATCCTTGGTTTCTATCCCCTAGATGCCAATAGCACCCCTCAAGCTTCCCAGCTGTGATAACCAAAAATGTCTCCTGACATTGTTATATGACCCCTAGGGAGCAAAAGTACCACCAATTGAGAATCACTAATTGAGGCTGTTAGGAGAACAAAAAGAATCAAGACATAAACAAAAGATATCAAAGAAAACAGTATGAGTAAGATTTTGCCCAACTCACAACCCCACCCTCCAAAAAGGCTAGAAAAATATTCCCCACTCTGAGGGAAGGGGACAGAGTCAGAGAAAAAATAATGAGAACATGTATCAGTAATGAACTGTGAGCCATTTCTTAGGCCAAGTCTTGGAGAAGTGGCAAAACCCTCAAATAGGTGTATGGGCTTCAAAAACAGAGGAGAGCTTCAATTTATTGTCCTAGTAAAGTCCTGAAAGGTACCAATATCCCAGAGAAGAAATAGTTGCAGGACATATTTACATAAACCACAGCATGGCATGGAAGCAGCATAATTATTCCTGGTCACTTGAAAGTGGCATGGAAATAGTGGAGAAATGGCAGACCACAAGGGGGCACATAGCTGGGAGCAAAGGTCATCTCCGCAGCAACCAGAGAGGAGCACTGATGATAGGCCAGGCCAACCAGGAGACAGCTCAGAGACACCAGTGTGGCTTTCGATATTAAGAATCTGATGGTCCAAACCTCAACATCACATCTTGCTGCTTGTCCACTTACTTTATCCTTGATTCTGTTATTGTATTAGTCTAATCACATGACCTTTTCACCAAAGAAAGGAGAAATATAAAGAAATCTAAACATTTGTCATTTGCAAAACACTAGACAAGATTCTGATAATACTTAAGTCAAATGAATCCTGGGAGGCAGAGTTACATAAAATTTCTCAATCATATTCACCATTTATTTTGTGGTAATCCATCAATCTGGTGGATTGTTGGAAAAATGTGGCAAGCTGAATCAGTTTTTAATATGTCCAAACACAGCATCTAGATCAGTTACCGCAGTCTAGTTGTTTGATCATCCAGATGAGTCCTTAGTATGCTGAAGTAGTTACTGAATGGTAATATAAAATAATCTTCTCATAAGGAGAAATATAATCACATGATTTATTAATTTATCCATCTATCCAGCAAGCCAGCCAGCCGGCCAACAATACTAATTAACAACCTATTAAGTCCAGACATTGTGCTAAGCAATTAGGAATATCAAGTAGGAAAGAAATGATCCCTGTTTTCAAGAAATTCATATCTTGTACAATAGTCTCAAATATTTTTTATTGTACACTATTATCAAGAAAAAAACTTGACCACATACACCCAATACCAATTTCTTATTTATAAATTATAAATGAGTACTACAGTACCAATATAGTGTGTGTATGTATAATACAGTTGACTTTGAACAACATAGGGGCTGGAGTACTAATTCCCCAGGCAGTCAAAAATCCACATATAACTTTTGACTCCCCAAAAACTTAACCACTAATAGCCTACTGTTGACCAGAAGCTTTACCAATAATATAAACAGTTGATTAACAAATATTTTGTATGTTATAGGTATTATATACTATATTCTTATAATAAAGTAATCCAGAGAAAAGAAAATGTTACTGAGAAAATTATAAGGAAAATACATTTACAGTATTTATTGGAAAAGGTTCACATATATAAGTGGACCCTTGAAGTTTAAATCTATGTTGTTCAAGAGTGAACTGTATATATAACAATGTTACTATATTCATATAGTATATATCTATATGTAAATTGAAAGATAAATTATATCAGAAAATATATACATAAATTGGAGTTAAATAACATGAAATGAAAAATAAATAGTTCTAAATAGAGTCAGAGAAAGAGCTGAAAAGAAACAACCAGACCTTTAAATCAGCAGCCTCAGGGACAGTATCCAAGAAGACACATCACTGTCCTTGTGCTAATGTGAGCTCCACTAAGCATATCAGTGGCCTCACTGTGGTCCCATCTACTACTTACCTCTGACTGCCCTGTTCTATCATTATGATGGCAGCACACATTTCAAGGTTTGAGAGAGTAATGTCAGCTATTAGTCCTAAATGATTTAGAACACAAACTTTGGGGATAAAAAAAATTAGTTTTGCTTTGGAAATATAAAGAAGTATAAAGAAATGTAAACATTTGTCATTTGTAAAACCCTAGATAGGGTTTTGTGAATTTTGTGTGTGAAAATTTAAAAGAGACCAAGAAACTGGTGAAGCTTAAGTAGAAACAAAAAAACATATCACTCGCCATTCTTTTTTGCAGTCATTAATAACATAACAATGAAAAGCCAAATTCTGCCATATTATTGGCAACCATCTTTACATCACTAAAAGGAATGATCTTATCATTGACAGATGCTAAGACTCAGTGGTTTGAATCACACCATGTGTTACAAATTAAAGGGCTAAAATCACAATAATGTTAATCTGGAACAGAATTGGAAAAAACAGTCGTTAAGAGCTACAGGACTAATATTTAAAAGTAACTCCCATATAGCAGCCCAAAAAAGGCGTGCAGAAAATTAGATAACATATTAATCCCTGAGCAAGTCCAGGTCCGCTCTGCATAAATAGCTTTAAATGGAAAAAGTATCCGTGATATGTTTCTATCTCTATTAAAGATATATAGTTTACAAATAGGAAAAGATATAAGCATATATACTAAACTGTTAACATTATTTGTATATGAGAGGTTAGGTTAAAGGGAACTTTTACTTTCTTAAACATCCATGTCTCTAAGTTTGGATTTTTATAAGGATAATTTACTACTATTCTTATAATCAGGAAAAATACGTAACTTTTTAACAAACAAAATAACCCTATTAAAAGAAATCATATTATAGTGTAATAGAAAACATATTGACCTGAAAATTGGTAGAACTGGGCTCAAAAAAAAATCAACACTGCCACTCACCAGCGATGAAATAGATGGTCATTAATATTGGTGCTGGTGCTGGTGCTGATAGTGGTTGCTGTTATAGCAACAAGGTTTTACAAACCGACTCCAAAAGGATCCCTTAAATTTGTCTAAGTCCTCTCTTGTGGGATTCAGCTTCTTTCATGTATATTGTATTCCAGCATTGCCCCCTATCGACTATATGTTGTATTACAGCCTGCTCAAATAGATGTTTGGTTTTTTTCCCATCAGTGATAGAGTAAAGCACACAGTAAAAATATCATACAATGGGCTTTAATCTTTACAAAATCTCCTAAAATCTTCCCCTAGGCTACAGCTAGAGGATGGGCAAGCAAAACTACTTGGGGTAAGATAACATATGTGTATCAAATGCTTGTCTCTGGAAAGTGAAAACTATCTATGGCCCGCCCTCACAGGGAGGCTCCCCAGCCAGTGACCCAAGAAAGCAGCCCATCTCTCTTTTCTTCTGCTAAATGGCTCCTCTAGACATGGGAAGCCCTGGATTCTAGTCTTGCATTCACCTCTAAATAGTGCAGCACCCAGGACAAGTCCTTTATCGATCTGTTCGGGAGAAATCCCAGGCGTATATGTAAAAGTGAGGCTGTCTTTTCTTGCTGTACTACATGAGGTCATGTAGAATAATTCATGCAGTTTCTTGGATTATTTCAGCAAACACTTAGCAAGTGACATAATGTACTAGATACTGTGCCAACAGGTGGACATAAATGAGATATGGCCGCTACCCTTAGTGTTCCACATAACTTAGTGTCTCAAATTGGTATATGGAAACAGAAGTAAAAGATGGACATTTTCGTTCATGGGTTCATTCTTTCATGATAGTAGATAGGCCTTATCCTTAAGGAGCTTACTTATTAATATTTGGTTTATATGATTTACAAAAACAGAGGTGGAAGTTGAAATTTTTGTAAATCTTTTAGTGAGTCAACACATATTTATTGAGTATTTACTATGTCCTATGCACTAGGCTCAATGCCAGGATACAAAGATGAAAACTACTTCCAAGAGGCTGATAGGAAACAAACAAATTAGAGCAATAAGTGCTCTGTGCTCTGTGACTGGTCAACCACCTCTTCCTAGAGGATTTGAGGGATTTGTCTCTGGGAAAGATACTGAATCAGTTCTTAAAAAATCATTTCTTGCTAGGTAAACAACAGAAGATAAAGGGGAAGGCCAGGAATACTTCTTGACAAATGGGATGGAGGTTAGTGGGGTGCAAAGGTAAGCAGGTCCTTACTGTTCTATGTTTAATTTAAAAGAAATATACTAGAATTTAGGGTTCCCTGAAGCTAGCAGTGGGGGCTTTATTAAATTCTGGAGATTCTCAGATCATCTTTAGTAACTAAAGGCTATGGGGGAAAACTTCAATTGAGAAGAAAAAATGGTCTACAGCCATGCTACAAGCCCAATCTGTCTGATCTTGGAAGCTAAGCAGGGTCGGGCCTGGTTAGTACTTGGATGGGAGACTACCTAGGAAAACCAGGTGCAGTAGGCATAAAAAAATTAAAAAATAAGGGATTGTAAGCTGTCAAGGTCCTTGTAATCTGTGAGGTCAACCCAAGGGTTGTCTCGCCTAAAAAGAAAAAAAAGAATAAAAAATGTGGGAGAGCACAGAAGGTATCCCCAAGTGAAAAGGGATAGTAGCTGGAGCCTACGGCCCAAATCAAGACTTCCAATTTGTGCTCAGGGAAGTGCTAGCTCCTGAAAGCACTGTTTTTCAGTAGCTCTCAAACATTAGTAAGGGAAAAAGTCAATATGGTTTCTTGTAAATTCTCCCAAGAGTGTGGTTCTGCAGTTGGAAAAGAGGTAGGTCTAAGATACCACATTTTTTTTCCCCTCAACAAATACCTCCTTAATTCAGATGTAGATGATCAACAGACTACATTATTTAGAGCTGTAACGAGGGTTCTCATAAAAGAGGTAAAAGTTCCAGGGCTCTGAGATCTGAAACACTAAATGTTTCAAGTTACCAGAAAATGAGATGCTGTCATCGAATGTGACATACTGACTCACCCACCATAGCTACATACAGAGCTACGGAGCTAAAATTGTTTTGTGCATTTACCCAGAAGCATCAAGAAATTGATGTAGGCCTAGAAAGCATTTTTGTAAATATCATAGGATAGGAATAAAGAAATTGCTAATTCTGGGCATGTTGTTAATTCTTTACTCTTCTATCCTGTGTCTGCAAGTTTCTGAAAAGCTGTACTCTCAGCATCAGCTATCACCACACACTGGGAAGAAAAGGTGAGACCCAGGTGGAGGTAAGACCAATGAACCTGTGCCTCTACACAAGACCAGACAAATCTGACCAGATAGTAATTTTCCTGAGCTCATAGTCACCCTCCCATCTCTGAAAGAAAAAAAATAAATCAGAAATGAGATAGTGGTTTAAAATGAAGCACAGGAAATGGAACTTTTCATCCATTTTCAAAAAATATTCTTTTGAAAAGAATATTTCAAAAAATATTATTTATTTCAGTTTTCCTGAGGAAACAGGATAACAAATTGTATTCTTTTATGCTAAAAATAAAGCTGCAAAACCATTCAGTCTGTGAACTTAATCATCAGGTTTTCTATTAAAAAAAAAAAACTTTTAAAATTTAACTTCGAATGGCCAGGCTAATTTATATTTAGGAACTTCAATTCAGATATAGATGATAAATTGATATTTTTTTTAACCTTAGCAAACCAACTTTAAAATCACTCGTTTGTCAGCCCTAGCTTAATGTAAGGCTCCAGTGAATGTCTCGAGGGGTAACATTCTGCAGGAAAAGAACGACATCTGCAGGAATTCTGTGTCATTACATGGTAGAATCTACCAGAACGCTAAAAATCAATTTGTCAGTGCACATTCAAAAGTTGCCTTGCCATATAATAAACTCTCAACAAATGGCTATTTTTGCTTGCATGATGGTGACAGTGGCATTATATGCTTTTACACTGAATATCTTGAAATTAAAAAACAAAAACAAAAAAGGCCCAAGGAAAAAAGGTGCCAGAGCTATTCAATGATTCAGATAATTGTTCTGTTTTTCATAGGAACCCTTCCAAACTGATGAGAAACTATCTTGTTTTTAAAGACTTCATAGAAGGAAATTCCACAACCTCCCACATCCACCATGGCTGTACAATCTTCAGCAAACTCAGTTCAGTATGTAAATTCAGTATGAGGAGCTCTTCTATCTCTCATTTCAGAATGGACACCACTTCCCATTTTAGAACATGCATTCCTCATCTGTTCAATAAGCATCTGTTGTGTACCTACTGTGTTCCAGGCACTGTGTCATTTAGCTGTGTTCAGTGATGAACCAAATATATTTCCTGTCCTTGGAGAGTAAACAGCCTGCTGATCCTGCAAGACTTCAGGGTCCTTCGGCTTCCTTTTCTTCACTGTCTACCACCTTCTTTTCCAGGTCCTCATTCATTCTTTATAAATAGTTTATGCTAGGAACTTCTCATAATCTTCCTCACTCCCAACAAAACTAACTGCCTGTGCTTCACTTTTTCGGTTACAATCTAGGTAGCAATTAGCTAATCTGCTAAACTATTCCATGCCAGTTGTTAATGGATCACATCTCCAAGACAGTTTAAACACATTTTAATGGGGTCTTTCTCAAAACACAATAGCATTTGGGACTTTGTGTTAAACTGATGAAGACAATATTCTGAGTTAGGCAGGGCCTTGTGGTGCAGCCCTACTTCACTCATGTGGTACATGGTCTTCCAGAGAACACAGCCAACTTTGATTTTTTGGTTTAATGCCACTGTTTAAACCTATTTCCTGATTAGCCCCAAAAGAGCTGAAGAACATATACCTAAACATCTTTCACTACAAAGTAGGTCCTTTAAATTCCTGATAAATTAAGTTTATTCTCATTCTTCTCTCTGCCATAAAGAGGCTTTCTAAAGTAATCTAAAACTTTCACTAAAAAATGCAAAATTATGTCAACTTGCATTTTTTGTCTATTCTGCATATTTTCCTAAACTTTGCACAGTAAATAGCCAGGTGATAAAGCTACCACTTCTCTTCTTGATTGTATAACTTAAAATCAAATACAAGATGATTAATAACCTGCTATTCCTGTTTGTTGTAAGAGTCTCTCCCTCTTAAGTAGTTACTGACCTGTGCTATTAGCCATTCTGCAAGTTGGTGTTTAGAATTCTGGGCCTTGGTGGTGATACTGTTCCTGAGAGCATTTAATTTCTAAAAAATATGTTAGTGTTCTTAAGAAATACAAATTTAGATACACGATTTCTTCCTTATTTGAACTGAACTGTAGTAAATGTACTTGCATTACTAAGAAATAAGAAGTCAAAAAATGAGAAGACAGGGTTTGTGTCTCAAGATGTCAACATTTTCAATGGGACATAAGTTCATATGTATATATTATATGTAATATGTGTGTTATATGATATATATCATGTACACATATCATATATGTATATATGTATATCATATATATTTATATATATGATCTTAAGAAGGCCCATTGGTAGACTGCCCCAAATTCCTTTGAATATTTCCTTGGATCTGATTAGTTTTTTACTTTCTCTTTCAAATCTCCTGAACAAAGAGTGATTTGTAATAACCTCCTACAAACATAACCAAAATATATAAATAACCCTCAGAAACTTATTCCTCAGGAAATTTAAAATGCTACAGGAGAAAAGAACTGAACATTATTGATGCCTTTTCTATGGCAGACACTTTGTTTATTTGATCCTCTCAATAGCCCTATCAAGTCATGTAGGTTGTTTACAATGATTCTCATCTGGCAGATGAGACTATCAGGGCCAAGAAAGATTCTGTAACTTGCCATTAAGTGATATTGGTCAGATTCATCTTCATGTCTGTCTGGGTATAGAGCACATGCTCCTTCCATGATACCTGAAGATTCTCATTCTAAGTACTGGATGTAAATCTCAAATGAAAAGATAGGCTTGGTATTGAAGTATGACAGTGCTACCAAGGCATGCACTCTGATGGAGAACCTTAAAACGGAATGTCATAACAGAACACCATAAAAATAGAAAAACATTTTGAAAGGACTTGTGGTTATATATTTAATGTACATTAGCGATTAACAAATTACGTTTCTCATATGTGGGGGCTTTTAAGTATAATTTTCAAAGTGTAGCCATTTGGAGATTAGACATTATAATGAAGTATCTGTATGATTGTGAGAAATCAGACCTCACTACTGCTAAAAATACAGTTTAGGCTAAAAAAAAAATCCTGACTCCTAGAGTAATGAAGAAGCTTATCACATTTAAGCTTTATTGATTTCTTCTCTGTAGTATGTTTCAGTCTATTTAGAATATCATTCTGTGGCTAAAATGATTGGTTGTGCAATGAGTAAAAATAGATGTTTGATCCTAATATTCACTCTAAAGATTTAGATGTTAACACTATTTGTCATCCCTTTATTCATTAAAAATCAATTATAAACTAGTTTGAGGTTCTATATAAAATCGAGCATGCAATTAATGTAGAGAAGAGACATGAGAACTAAACGTTAAATCAAGCTATATTCAGAGCCAGGCAACTCACTGATCAGCTCTAAGGCCAGACCATGAGGAAATCTACAGAACAAAGAAAGATTCCTTCTGAGTTTACTGACAAACCACTTACCCATACCATGAAGGGAAAGGAGACTCTTTAAGTCATACCCTACACAAAATAAACCCAACCATTCATTTCCTGTGGCCAGACAATATGGAACCTATAGAACAAAGGCTGGGGATTGCTAGCATGCCTTTCACTGTTGCATACCCATGCTTTTCACGGTACAAACCCATACCATCAAAGGAAAATAGGTAAACGAAGTCTTTAAACTGTAATTCATAGAAATTAAGAATGATATATAAAATGAACTTCCTGAAAAGTTGTGCTCTGTTTCTCTCTCTGTCTCTGTGTCTCTCTCTGGGCCTCTCCCACTCCCCTCCTCCTCTCCCTCTTCCTCTCTCTCCCCACTCATTATCCCTCTCAGTCTCTCGCAGTCCCTCCTTTCTCATTCTCTTTGAGAGGAGGCTATGTCTCCATTTGTGGAACGTTATCCCTTCTCTAATAAACTTTCCTTTGACTCCAACTCTGGTATGCACTTAAATTCTTTCCTCCGTGCGATCAGGAACCCTTCCTCTCTCGATGCAGGCCTTGAGTCTCTACTCGGGGAGATTCACCCTGTTCTGCATCACAATTACCATAGTATGATGACCCAACAATTGCATTTTGGGGCATTTATCTCGAAGAAATGAAAAATTATGTTTACACAAAATCTGTACACTAGTGTTCACAGCAGCTACATTTGTAATAGCCCAGAACTGGAAATAACGTAGATGTCCTCAACAGGTAACTGGTTAAACAAATGGTGGTGCATCCATACTATGGAATATTATTCATCAACAAAAAGGAATGAACCCATATATGCAACATCTTGGATGAATTTTCAAGGAATTATACTGAATGAAAAAAGCCAATTCCAAGAGGTTATGCAGTGTATGATTCAATTTATATAATATTTTTTATATAACTAAGTTCTATAAATGAAGAATAGATTAGTGGTTGTCAGGGGTTAAGGAGTAGAAGTAAAAATGAAGTGGGTATGGCTATAAAAGGACAACAAGAGTGATCCTTGTCATAATAGAAATATTCTGTATGTTGAACATAACAGTGTCAATATCATAGTTTTGATATTGTACTATAGTTTTTGCAAAATGTTATCATTGGGGGAAACTGGGTAAAGGGAACAATGATCTCTCTCTATTATTTCTTACAGGTGCATGTGAGTCTACAACGACCTCAAAATTGAAAGTTTAAAAAAAAAAGGTACTTAACACCTAAGGCACTGGAATTACAAACAGAATAAAGACACTTTAAAAGACATTAAGTGCCTACTACAAAAAAGAAGGTAATTCCAGTCTAGTGTGGTAACTTCAATTCTACAGTTTGCATAGATGCCAAAGGGACAAAGAGGAAAAGCACTGAATCTATAGCTGGGATAAGGGGAAACAGAAAGTTGCCCAGAAAAAAGTAATGCTGCAGCAGAGACTTGAGGAATTAGTATGAGTTATCCTGGCAAGGAGAGGAGAGGAAAGGGGAGAGGGGGAGGGCGCAGCAGGTGCAAAGGCAAGGAGATTGGAAATACTGTGGTGCATGCAGAAAACCATGAGTCGTTTGGTTTGTCATGGGCATAGTGTGTCAGGGAAGTGAAAGAGAGAAGACTCATCTCAATCCGAAGGTAAGGCTAGGTCCTGAAGGTATATTATTTTAAAGGGCTTGAAGAATATCCTATCAAGTATAGCTAAGGATTACAGGTTTGTCTGTCTCTGTGTCTGTTTGTTCGCAAAAATAAATATGATTTAAGTTTTAAAGGGCATCAGATTGTGAGTTGATGTTGGGGATCAGAAGGAGCTAGTAAAATACACTAATGATTTAAGCTACAGCAGTGACAATAGGAATGAAGAAAGAACTGGATTTGAGAAATTTAACAAAGACAGAATCCAACAGTATATGGTGATTGGTTGAATGTGAAAAGGGAAGATGACAGAAGAATTTGGGCATGATTCTGAATGGGCAGAACTGGGAAGCTGCTCACCAGCCCAGAGAAAATATCACTAATCAATATAATTATTGATTAGTGATATCTCAAATCAGATCTCTCAGGAGCCACTACTTACCCTTTGAAAGAGCAACTATGTACCTGAGACTATGAATCTAGAACAATCAAATGTTAAGAATTCTAATAAAACTAACGAACTTTAAATCTTAAAAAAAATCTTCCCAGCATATAAAGAGCATATGATTTATAAGAAAAAGAAAATTAGATTATCATCAGACTCTACAACAATGCTTTGTTATTGAAAATGTATTAACACAGGGATGTAAAGTACAAAATAGGGAATATAGTCTATAATATTGTAATAAATATATATGGTATCAGATGGGTACTAGACTTATCAGAGTGTTCACTTTGTAAGTTTTATAAATTTCTAATAACTATGTTGTATGCCTGAAACTAATATATTATTGTATGTCAATTATAATTGAAAAATAAAGTAATTTAAAGTTATTAACATATTTAAGACACTCACATAATGAACACTTAAGTCAAAGACATTAACTTTTAAGTAGGAAGGACGGAAACAAACTTTTATCAACATATAAGAACCCAGAGAGTATTGTTCCCACCAGCCTTTTCCAAGGAATTTCATAAAGAACAACCAAGAGACAGCTAAAATTTCATAAAGAACAAGCAAGAGACAGCTAAAAGTCATTACCATAAGGACTAGTAATATTAAATATATAGCCATTTGTAGAACTAAATGAGGTTCAGAGAAAGAGTATAGTATATAATGGCTATATGATCTAATAGTGGAGATACAGTACAACTATAAAAACAAAAGGGGAGAAAGGAGAGAATGGGCATAGGATATGCAAAAAAAATAACTGTTTTCAGTAATCATAATTGGTGGTGGTAATACCAGTTGCAATTTAATATCGCATGTATAATGTGAGATAAAAGGAATAAGTAATGTGATCTTATAATTTGATCATCCATGCATCCTTGATAACCAAGATTCTCAGTGAAAACCCCATAGGATGAAATTTAATTGGAAAATCACTGTGAACTCATATGGTATCTAATCTTTAAATACAAATAATTCAATGAGTATACCTAGCACCCAGATTGTGGTTTTGAAATATTATTTTGCATTAAAGAAAACCAGAGTCATACTAGATTCCTAGGGCAGCTGTAACAAATTACCACAAACTTGGAGGCTTAAAAAACAACAAATATTTATTCTCTCACAGTTCTGGAGGCCAGACATCTGTAATCAAAGTATCAGCAGGATCATGCTCCCTCTGAAACTAGGGGAGAATAATTCTTTGTCTCTTCCAAGTTTCTGGTGCCTTCAGGTGCTCCTTGGTTTCTGGCAGCATAACTTTTATCTCTGCCCCATCTTCACATGGTCTTCTCTGTGTGTTTTTCAGCCTTATTCTCTTCTGTCTCTTATGAGGACACATGTCATTAGATTTAGGACCTAACCCAATCCAGGCTGAATTCATCTTGAAATCTTTAACTTAATTGCATTGCCAAAGACTTTTTCCAAAAAAGGTCACATTCGCAGGTTCTGGGAGGGCATATATTGGTGGGGGGCACCATACAACCTTATGAAGTGTGATGTTTTCTCACACTTCATAACAAGGATTGCCTTTCCTCTAGTTTCTAATAACATTCCTCATTTCCTTCTGAGACTTCAGCAAAAGAAACTTTAACATTCACATTTCTACTAATATTCTGTTCATGACAATATATATACATTCTCTAAGATGACAGAAGCTTTCTATACTACACCGCCCTTTACTTCCTTCTGAGATCTCGTCAGAATTGCCACTAACATCCATATTTCCACTGAGCACTTCCTTAAGGAAATTTAGGCTTTTCCTATCATATAACGTCAGAATTCTTCTAGCCTCTCTCCATCACCCAATTCCAAAGCCCCATCCACATTCTTAGCTTTTGTTATATCAGCACCCCTCTTGCGGAAACCCAATCTGTATTATTTACCTACTGCTGCCACAAGTTTGGTGGCTTAAAACAATAGGAATTTATTCTCTTGGGGTTCTGAGAGTCAGAAATTCTAAGTCTGTAGGGTAGGCCACTCTCACGCTGAAGGTTTTGAGGGAGAATCCTTCTTTGTCTCTTTTAGCTTACTGTGGCTCCAGGGGTTCTATGGCTTGTGGTAACACACCTCCAATCTCTACCTCTGTCTTTGCATGGCCTTCTTCTGTGCTTGCATGTCTCCAATCTTCCTCTGCTTTCTTTTATAAAGACACCACCAGTCATTCAATTTAGAGCTCACCAAAATCCAGAATGATCTGGAAATCTTAAACCTAATTACATATCCAGATAAAGTCACATTCAGAGGTACCAGTTAGGATTTGGACATATGTTTTTGAAGGCTATAGTTCATCCCACCACAAAAGTTTTTTGAGGAAATGATTGATTACAAATCTGGAGCAGTAAATGCACATGAGCCAGGACACACCAGACAGAAAAAAAGCTATGAGAGACTACTAAGATCATGTCAGAAGAACTCAGAGGCCAACTTGAAGAGTCTCCCACTGATGGAAGATGAAAGAATTTGAGCACCAAAGAAGACAAGAACTACACTAAATTAAAAATGATCAAATATCTTTAAATTCATGAGTTCTAAGTAATTTTTTAATTGAATTAGTTACCTCATGAAGACAACAGGGAATCAAATCTATGTTAAAACCTAGATAAATAAAATGAAAGAATCAAGCATTTATCTTGCTTTTCTTATATGAACTGTACCACTAGATAACCAAATAGTAGTTGAGGCAATATATACTTATGAAAATTATTCCAGTTAACATTTAGAAACAAAATGATAGAATTTATTATCAGTATTTTGCAAACACCATGAATTAATGGATCTTGGCATTGAATATCAATGGCTGCAACATCAAGAAAGAACAAAAAACAGACATTATGTGCCTCCAGATGAAAAAAACACCTTACCACCTATTATCTTGCCAAAGAGATCAAACAGGGGCCTTATTATGCCTCTGGATCCCATTGCCAATTTGCAGAAAATACAGAACAGAGTGACATATTGGGCTGTATCATGATTCTACAAACAGCAGAATCCAGACTATGAAACTCTATGAGTTCTTCCACAGATAAACTGTAAGCAATGAAAGGAATAGAGGAGAATCTCTACATTAAAAAAAGTACTTAAAAGATACACTGAGTTTTTAAAAACTGGGCAGACTAAAACTACCATGTCAAGGGATGAACACTTGAATAACCATCAAGAAACCCAAGGGGGTGACATTTATAATTAAAAGTCTGGACATTGCTTACTTTTTGAAGAAGGGTGAGACTATGGTACAGAACATGAAGGAGATACTGGAGTAGTTGGCAAAGTCCTACTTTTTTGTTATGGTTTAGTGTGTGTGTGTGTGTGTGTGTGTGTGTGTGTGTCTGTCTGTCTGTCTGTCTGTATGCATGTATGTATTTTTATTTTGTGATGAAGCTTTTTTTTTGTAAAGTGTCCACTGAGTTTAGCATTACTGACAAAAGAAGTTTCATTAAACTATAGAACAAAAGTTAGATTGCAGTGAGATAAGAAACAAGAGAAGTTAGAAATGGAGACACAATAGAATACAGAGATGTCAAATTATAATGTACACCTGAAAATTATATAATTGTATTAAGCAATGTTACCCCAATAAATTTAATAAAAAATAAATTAATTTTAAAAAAAAAGAAATGGAGACAATGTACACTACTGTTTCTACTGTTTCTAGAAGTGTGGCTGGGGATGGAAGGAGAGAGAATTACAGTTTAGAATGATGTAGGGCAAAAAGAGAGGTTTTCTCTTTTCTTTTTATGTGTTTGCTTTAAAATTAATAAGACTTGAATATGTTTGTGTGCCAAAGGGAAAGAAAAATAGAGAGGGGAATGTTGGAGATACATCAAGAGAAAGATAATTAACGAAGTAATATCCATGAGGAGAATAAAAGGAATATAACCTAGAAAATAGGTGGCAGGCTATATTTAAACAGGAGGTTTAAAGTGGTCATTTTGACTGAGCCAGAGGAAAGGAAAGGAGCTTTATTTGGAGTGAGCTTAGAGACAGAGGCCTAGCAGCAGAAAGTTAAAGACATTCCACTCTCTGATTTCTATTTTCTCTGAAAATAGGAAGGAGGTGATCTGCTAATGTAGGTGGCAGGTGGGGAACACAGGGTATCCAGCAAACACTTAAAATATCCAAAGTAGCATTGAAAGTTCCATAGAAATTGTAAACTGAATCTGTAGAGCTACCTACCAATCCATGCCATTTTGTCATTTTCTTTAGCAACTTGGGTGTAATGTATAGAATTAAAGAAGGTGTAGTTAAAGTAACTGTTATTGTACATTTGTTTTTTCAGATCAGCATAATTAGGCAGAAGAGTTGAAATCATTGGTGAGGAACTGGTTGAGGTGATGGGGAAGAAAGGAAAGGAGGGTGCTAATAAAATGGGGCCAAGAGATGAGATATCTCCAGGGCTTAAGAGACTGAGTGAATAGGGATTTAGAAATAAAAAACAGATTTAGGAGGAAAGATAATGAGGTCATTTTTAACATTTCAGGTTTCTATGTCCAATTTTACTTATGAATTCAGATATACAGAAAGGACATCTGGCCTGAAACTATAGATTTCTGAGGCATCAGCTTAAAAATAGTAACTGAAGCCATAAATTATATAGAGAGTAAAAATAGAATATTAAAAAAACTGAAGAAAGAATCAAGAAAAACACCCTGGTTTAAATGTGAAGTAGAGAAATAGCAGCTATCAAAGGCCCCTGAAATGGACAGGCCAGAGAGGTAAAAAAAAAAAATCCAGATGAGAGTTGTCCCAAAAGTCCAAAAAGAGAGTTGAAAGGAGGGAGTAGCCAAAATGTCAATGCTGCTGAAATTTGCAAAGATGACTGTCTAAAAGATGTTGTATTCGTGTTTGTTTTCTTATGTCTAGGAAATGTGTGGCACATAGTTGGAACTCAATAAATGTAAACCTCTATGTTGTATCCATTCTAATACCTGTGAGTCTCACTCCAACATGTTTGGAGTTGTAAAAAATGCAAAAAAGGTATACAAGAAGGGGGTGGGGAGGGGAAGGAAGGGAAGGAAGCGAAGGCAAGGGAAGGGGAGAGAAAAAGAAAAAGAAAAAATATCTCACTCACCTAAGTGCTCCATGCAGCCCTCAAGTCTCTCATTCCAGCTCACTGAAAATTATCCTATAAAACAAGGCACAATCCAAGTTTTCCCAAACTGCATATACCTGTAAGATACAGAATGACTCACAGCAACATTAAAAATTCAGTTTCTTGGCTCTTGGGCCCACGTGAGAATGCAGGACTTTCAGCTCCTCTAGAACTTCCTCCCCACGCCCCACCAGCACAAGAGTCTCTTAAACCCAAGATGTGTCTCACAAGTGTTCATCGTGGGGCACAGCCATTTCCCCACTATCTCTTACTGGATGGTTCAGCTATCCTTTGTATGTATCATTGAAGGACACTGAAGTCTCCTGCTAGAGGCCGCGGTTGATCGCCTACCTATCACCAGGTGCTGGAGCTCCTACAGGTGTTATTCCTTTACCAGGCATGCTGCTGAAGTCTTCTGTCAAGATCATGACCAAACAGCCAGAGCCCTCAAAGTGCCAAAATGCCATGGTTATCTGTGGGGAACTGTGCCCACTCCCATTTGTGTTATCTGTTAGAGGTACCCCAAAGCAGTGTCGCTCATGCTTCCACTGTCTTACAGACCTGAATGGAAGAGCTCTTTCACTTTTTTTTAACTCATAGAACTTTTTCGCTTTCTAGGATTCAGACAAGGATTACTGCTATCACTCTTTTCATATTTATCCATTCATTTCATAAGTAGGGTTTTTTAGTGCTTAGTATTAAAGAGTGCTTAATTTAAAAAATTAAACCACATAAATGAACTGGAGAGAACTGAAATGGGTTATAAATTATTGCAATCATTCCAGAAGTCATTTTGCAACAGGTTTCATGGGTATATTGTTGACAATCAAAGCAGCTGCCATTCTTAGTTCTTCACTCTAGTATCCCACCATTACCAAAAATCAGCTACTTTCTCTGTCTCTTATGATCTCTGGGCACCTTGCTACTCTCATGTCAAACACCAGGCTACAGGCTCTCTTTCCATACCTCCAGGTCAAATTCCCAAGAAAGAAACTGATTTTTCAAGCTAATTACTGTCGCTCTTATATGGACATTTGTGTCAGGACATCTCATGGGCCACTGATTCATTTTTGGATCAGCAGCGGCCACAAAGAAATGACATGTGGTCCCAGCAAGAATACACGCAGACGGAGCCTCTCAAAAGGCACTCTGAGGCATGAATTTCCTCCACTAGGAAATGAGAATTCCTGTACACAGTAAGCTGCAGCAGAGGTAATGTACTAGGTACACATTATTAGTTTAATGCGCTCAAATATTAGTTTAGTTCTATAGCTCAAAGAAAAATGTTCAGTTCCTTTACATGACATTTAAGTCCACTGAGGATATATCTCAATTTATCTTTCCAGTTTTATCTATTAATATATCTTCCTTTGAACTCTAGTAATAGTTAACATTTATTGAGTGCTAACAATATGCCTGGCACTTTTCTAAAAGTATTACATGGATTCACTCATTTAATCCTCACAACACAAAGTACCATTATTATCCCTATTTTACAAATAAGAAAAGTGATACAATGAGGTTAAGTATTTGCACAAGTACTTGCACAGCTAGTAAATGGTTGAACAAGAATTCTAGAATGGCTTCAAATCTCAGAACTTATTGCCTCTCAAACTTCGATATTACTAACATAATAACAACAAATAAATACGTACCATGATGATTATTGTATGCCAAACAACAGGCTAAGGGTTCTACATATATGGATGCAAAACTAACGTTTTGCCCTGTTGCTATTATAAATAAGCAATTGCATCATGATTCATAGCCAGAAACAAAACTATAACTTTGCCTCTAAGCACTGTATTAGCTGCACCCCAAGTTTTGTATGTTGTCTTTATCACTCAGTTCAGATTTTTCTCATTTCCATTGTGATTTCATTAATCCATTAAATATTAGGAGTGTTTTGTTTCAGTTCCAGACATTTGAGGATTCTTAGTTTTCTTGTTTATTTCTAGCTTCATTCTATTGTGTTCAGAGAACATACTCTGAATGGTTTCAGTGTTCTGAATGTGTTGGGCTTGCTTTATGGCTTAGTGGATGTTCGATTGGGTAAATGTTCCATGTGCCTCAGATTTCCTTTATTTCCAACTATTTCAAAGGACTGGCTTTGGTTTAGTAAACCTCGAAGTTCCCTTCTGGCATTAAGTGTGAGAGGTTTAAAGCATAAAGTCACCAGTGAAGAGTTAGCTCTAGTTATTATTTTCCTTCCAGTTAAGTCTTCCCCTTGATTTTTCGAAATTTAACTATTGCTTCTAATTAAAAACAGAAAAAGAAAAACAAACAAAAAAAAACAGTTGTATTCGCCTATACAGTTCTGTGCTTTTCTCACCGATAAACCGAGACGCTGGCCGCCGCGATCCTGC